>NC_137025.1:24453434-24558434 GCF_032717465.1 Coenobita brevimanus
CTGTCTTTTTTTCCATCATTCTTTTCTCTTCCTTCTACCTACGGGTGACTTTACACTCCCTCTTCAGTCTTTCATTCCTTCATTCTTTCCTCTCCCTTCTGCCTGTGGGTGACTCTACACTGAGTGACAAGCCAAATGGTTTCCTGTACACCAGGAAACCATTTACTACGCTGGGTGGTAACCATATAACCATATTTTGGCGCCTGGTGGTTTAGTGGGTAATTATTGTGCTCCAGTTGGATTGAACCGGTGAAGGTTTATATCAAAGGGGTGATTGGGGTTTATTGCTCTAACTTTCGCTTTGTTGAGCACCACCTCTCCTCCTCTAAACCTCACCTTCTTTTTCTAACGGAGACTCAGCTGTCTGAGGCAACTGACAGCAAACTCTTTTCTGTATCCTCCTACTTTCTCTATACTCATTTCAAAGCCAAAGGTGGCTGTTGTGTATATATACGCAACGACTTATCTTGCTCTCGTGTTCCTGAACTCGATTCTTTCTGAATTGTATACACTCTGGCTTCGGCTTTCCTGTCATTCTCTGACTAAATATATCTGTGCTGTTTACTTATCCCCTAATTCTACTATCAAAAATTCTTCGACTATCTTACTTCTATGATGGAACACATTCTATCCATTTCTCCTGTCTCTGAAATCTCCATTCTAGGAGATTTCAATGTTCACCACCACCTTTGGCTCTCCTCTCCTTTCACGGATCCACCTGGTGAACAAGCCTACATCTTTTCTATCCTTAATGACCTAGAGCAGCTTGTACAGCACCCTACCCGTATCCCTGACCGCCTTGGAGAGAGCTCGAACATACTTGACCTCTTTCTCACAACTAATCTTTCTGCTTACTCTGTTAATCTTTTCTCTCTGTTGGGCTCCTCCAATCACAACCTTATTACCTTAACCTGTCCTATCACTCCGGTACGGCCTGTGGACCCTACAGGGAAACGTCGTCTGTGGCATTTTGGAGCTGCGGACTGGGAGGCCCTCAGGCAGTACTTCTTTGATTTTCTCTGGAATGATTATTGCTTCCATGGCTGGGAGCCATCTGAGTGTGCCTTGCGCATTACGGAGGTTATTCTCTCAGGCATGGAAGCATACGTTCCTTTCTCATATCCTTTGACTAACGCAAGAAAGCCTTGGTTTAATCACGCTTGTTCTAATGCTGTCCGCAACAAGGAGAGGGCCTACAAAAGGTACCGGAACCAACCCACCCGAATCACATCATCTTTATGTTTCTGCCCGGAATCATCTGTTCTTCATTCTACTAAAAATAATTTCATCCATACTAAATGCTCTCAACTCTCCAACTCGAATTCTTCCTGCTTCTTCTGGCACCTTGCCAAAAATCTTTCTAACAACTTTACCTCATCATCCTTCCCTCCTCATTTCTACTCTGATGGTTCTGTAGGTATTTCTTCTACTGATAAAGCAGATCTCTTCGCACAGACTTTCTCCTCCAATTCCACCTTAGACGATTCCGGTGCTGTTCCTCCATCACATCCCCCCTCTGACTTCCTCATGGCTGACACTAAAATTTCTTCAGTTGATGTATTTTCTGCCATCACTGGCCTCAGTACTAACAAGGCATATGGGCCTGATGGGGTCCCTCCTGTTGTTCTCAAGAACTGTGCTTCTGTGCTTACACCCTGCCTAGGCAAACTCTTTTGCCTTTGTCTGTCAACTTTTACCTTTCCTTCTTGCTGGAAGTTTGCTCTCATTCAGCCAGTCCCAAAGAAGGGTGACCACTCCCAACCCTCCAACTATCGTCCAATTGCTTTAACGTCCTGTATTTCAAAAGTTTTCGAGTCAATTCTCAATAGAAAAATTTTAAGGCATCTTTCCAATCACAACCATCTTTCCGATCGTCAGTACGGGTTCCGTCAGGGACGCTCAACAGGCGATCTTCTCACCTACCTTTCAGACTCCGGGTCATCCTCCTTTCGGGACTTTGGCGAAAGCTTTGCCATTGTACTTGACATCTCAAAGGCTTTCGATCAAGTCTGGCATAAATCTTTAATTTCTAAACTGCCCTCCTACGGTTTCTATCCTTCTATCTGTGCCTTCATTGCTAGCTTCCTTTCTGGTCGTTCTATAGCCGCTGTTGTAGACGGCCATCGTTCTTCTACTAGATCTATCAACAGTGGTGTTCCTCAGGGCTCTGTCCTATCACCAACTCTCTTCCTTTTATTCATCAATGATCTTCTAAGCTGTACATCTAACCCTATCCACTCATACGCTGATAACTCCACCCTTCACCTTTCCATTTGGTTCCCGCAACGCCCATCTCAACAGTTACTTCAACAAACAAGGGATGAGGCTATGGCACACCTAATGTCTGACTTGGCTCGTATCTCTGACTGGGGTAATTATAATATGATTGTTTTTAATGCATCTAAGACTCAGTTCTTACACCTTTCAACCCGACATAATCTTCCACAGGTATACCCACTAATGTTTAATAATATTCAGCTTAATCCTGCATCATCCTTGAACATGCTCGGGGTTTCATTTACTCGGGACTTATCTTGGAAAGATCATATTACATCTCTTGTAAAATCTGCTTCCAAGAGATTGGGTGTGCTAAGCCGACTCCGCTCTTTCTTTACCCCTGCACAATTGTTGACTCTATACAGGGGTTTTATCCGCCCCTGTGTAGAGTACAACTCTCATGTGTGGGGAGGCTCCCCACATACAGCTCTTCTCAATAGGGTGGAGGGAAAGGCTTTTTGTCTCATTAACTCTCCTCCTCTTACTGACTCCCTTCAACCTTTGTCTCTTCACCGCACTGTTGCATCTTTATCTCTTTTCTATCGTTACTTTAATGATCACTGCTTCTCTGAACTGTCTGCTTGCATTCCTCTACCTCTACGACGGGCGCGTAGCACCCGTCTGGCAGCAAACTCTCATCCCTTTTCTGTCCAACTCTCTAATGCAAGAGTTAACCGATACTCCCAGTCTTTCATTTATGCAACAGGTCAGCTCTGGAACTGTCTCCCTCTGTCTGTATTTCCTGCTGCCTATGATCTCCAGTCTTTCAAACGCAGTGTGTCCAGGCATCTCAAAATGATCGGATCTTGAATTTGGCTCTCTACTGTATTATGTTTTTCTCTTGGAGGGAACTGTTACTGCGGGCTCGTGGCCTTTGGTTCCTTCTTCCTCGCATAAAAAAAAAATGTAATGCCACTCAGGGATGAGTGAGGCTGGTCACTCTCATCTTAAATGTCAGGACCAACTGCCTAGCCCCGGGCTTCTATGCTTCTCATGGGCAACGTAGGACTGGATGATGGATATATATATATATATATATATATATATATATATATATATATATATATATATATATATATTAATGAGAGTATTTGAATAAAAGTATGAATCAAGAAATATTTGTACATTTGTGTAAAACTGATAAATCTTCATCCTTTGATGTATATAGCCAATACCACAGAACATTAGAACAACATCACAAAGTAGTTTGTGACCTCATTAAAATTAGGCACGGGACTCACCTTAAATGAATGAGAAAAATTTGTAAATAATATTTTTATGAAAATAACACCAACATGTAAGCATTCTTCAATGCCTTCAAAATATAATCGGAAATGAAAAATTCTGACGGTATCTGGTATCTGTGCCTTACTGTGAATGCTCCTATTTCAGGAGATTCTGACTGAAAATATCAGGAGAAACAAGTAAAATTTCGGGAGTATCCTATTTAAAAACATTACTTACATTACTCACTTTATGGCACTTACAGTAACTGGCAGATCCACCATACCTCTACATAATTTATTTCATGAATATGGAGTGACTTAACACACATTTCAATTTCTTAAAAAAACAAACAATAATGGCAGCTCTGGGGCCCCCTGGTGGCTTCATGGGCCCTATGTAACTGAGTAATTCGCATATAGTAAGAAACGGCATTGCTTCCAATCACACAAAACAAAAAACTTTATTTCAAAACGATGTCTCTTTGAAGGAATTTTGTGAGTGAAGGCATGACGTCCCCTGAACAGAACAAGCGACTCACCAATAACAACCTTCTGGAATAGCCTGAAAAAGGATCGAAAATTTTCCTCCATCATTTCCAGAATCAAACAAATCGTCCACAGCCTATTGTTCGGAAATGGGCCCATATTGGTGGAGAAATGCAGGTACCCGAGGATGTCATGGTACCGGTCCCGTGGCATATACTTACCATATAAGGAGGTAGCTTCAATATCATCCATGAGCCAGTAATCATGTATATTGTGCTTTCTTACATGAGGCATCAATATAGTCAATGCTAGACAAACATACATCTCATTGACATTTGCCACAGTCCATTCTTTCATCTTTGCACTCCCTTTTAGGTGCGATGTTTCAGCCCAAGTGCAACAGAATTCCCTGAATGCATTCACTTCTTTCACAATGAAGTCCATCTCAACTGTTGTGAAAAAAGGCAAGGAAGAATTCCACTGCCGAAGAAAATTGATTACAGGGGAATTCTGGCTGCACACCTGCGTTTGTGTCATCACACACAGGTACCTCGGGCTGAAACTCATTCCCTTCCTCCCAGGCAAAAGTTTCCAATCTACCCACCTGTGGTTCCTGCCTTTGCCATGCACATGGCCTGTTCCATGCCCTACCATTGCCCCTTGCATGGCGGTGTGGTGGCAAGTCCGCTGACTCACCACTAAATGAGGCCGGTGATGGTGATGATGCTGGTGACAGTGATCATGGTGGTGATGGCAGTGGTGATAGGCATGGGCGGGCACGTGCCTGCTGGCGTGCATCTGCACCAACATAGCCCATCGTACCTGGCTGTGGTGATGAGGCACACGGTGAGGCAGGCCTGTGTGGCGAGCCACATGGTGAGGCAGGCTGGCATGGTGAGGCAGGCTGGCATGGTGAGGCAGGCTAATGAGGTAGGGCACATAGTGAGGCAGGCCAGCATGGCGAGGCATGTAGTGAGGCAGGCCAGCATGGTGAGGCACGTAGTGAGGCAGGCTGGTGTGGCGAGCCACATGGTGAGGCAGGTCGGCATGGTGAGGCAGGTGGTGAGCCACGTGGTGAGGAAGACTGGCATGGTGAGGCACGTGGTGAGGCAGGCCGGCATGGTAAGGCACATGGTAATGGCGGTACAGATACAGGCCATATGGGAGAGGCTGGTGTTGATGAAGGATGGCTGGAAATTTCCACAGTAGGCTGCTCTGATGTACGGCTCTGCCTGCAGCATTTCCTCCTCCCACCATCCTCCATCTCCTCCCGTTCTTCACTCCCTACCTTCCCTTTCACCTGCTCCACTGTGTGAGCATCCTCCTGACCAGGATCATCAGTAACATCTGCCCCTTCTTAATCATCAAAAAAGGCTGATGAGCATGCAGAGGGAAAATATCGCTGCACAGTGGAGAACTCATGGTCTTTGTCCCCCTCTGACACGTACATTTCCACACTCAACATGGTGATGTCACTTTCCTCAGAGGAGGAGTCACTTTCCCCACACACTATTGGTGATAATGGCAAATCCAACTCCCTCCCTATCACACTATCACTAAGGCCTTTCCTTTTAGGGCTTTTAGACTTCATTGATGTTGACGTTGGCAGTTGCAGGTGTTCACCCAAGGGTCTGGACACGGGAAAAACTTTTTGTGTAAGTCCATCCATGATGGAGGTATGCAGGCAACTGAAGCATGACTGGGATGCATGCTGGAGGGTTGCTAGTGGCTGCATGTGGCAGAAATAACCAGCTGAATATTCAAACAAGGGCCGGATGGCCCGAGGAGGACATGTATACATGTCACCTGGATGGGATGTGTTAATGCTCCTGGACAAATAGAAAAATTGTAATGTGAATACTGTTTCAGTGCCATAAGCTTACTGGCATTAAGAATGGGACCATTTATAAAAATATGGTTAAATGAAGCAAGAACCTGTTATTTACAAAGGGCTCATGGGGCTTTGTCCTTAGTGCTGTATCAGCAAATGTTTGGCATTTTCGAACTGCCATATTAACCAAGTACAGTGAACCATTCACATAAGAAAAAATTAATCTGGCTATAATGAGAAATTGTATTCATCTGTCTGATCACTTCAGTGCCCAAACTGCTCATGTAATTTGTAATTAACCCATTGACTGTGGCTGTATCATATATGATAACGGAGTCGAAATGGCTCTGACTGCGGCTGTATCATATATGATATCTGAGTCGAAATGGCTCCGACTGCGGCTGTATCATATATGATTTCCTACTTTCAAAAATTCCACCGTCAGAAATGGCACGAAATAAATCAACTATCAACTCATGGCACCCTATATAATATTGTCATGCATAGATTATGCATTTTTACGAGGTGCAGAGCTCAGCTCAGTTACCTACAAAATGCCGAAGGTAAAGGTACAAAATCTTCTCCACGCTGCCGCTAGCAGTAGCCCAAGCAAATATTGGATGAAATCTTTGGATGAGCGTAGTAATGATAGCGATACGTTGTTAGATGATGACAATGATACTTCAGATGCTGATTTACACCTTGTCTGATTGCAAGATTGACACTGACAACACAGTGCAACCATAACACATCATTCGCCTGGCACCACCACACAGGGAATATTTATTACTTCACGGACCTGTATCAGAGGTAATTTTTTTTGTTTGCTATGTTGTGTTATATAGGCTACCATTGAACTCGGGATTTTTTTCTCTATTGACAAGATTTTTTTTTTCTAATTTTTTTTTTCTAAATATTTGAAAACTGCCACACACAGGATGTACATTTAAACAAACACTAACGCAGTAAACGGGTTAATAATTTTGAACCAGCAGTATAGTAGTACACTCTCAATTTCCCATCAAAATTTGCAGACAGTCTTAATTACTGTGTTTTGTGCCTTAGTCTCGAAATTGACCATTGGTCCCCTTGATAGGAATAATAATATTGTTACAAATGTAGATGATTTGTTCCACTCCAAATTGCAGTTGTTTTAGCCTTAGGTTCGTAGATGGGTTGAAAATGACATGCAGACTGGTGAGGCAGTGAATCAGAGGTGGATGATCATTACTTGGTTTTATTTCTTCTAGGCCACTGGTTCTCAGACTGGGAGCCATGGCCTCCAAGGAAGCAAAGACAGGAAGGATTTTAGGGGGGCCATGGCGAGTTAGTGTAAGTAGTAAATCAGTGTGTGTTTGCCCTGCACTCGGGTGAGGGGCCACGTGTTTAAGCTTGTCATCTTGCTCCCTGTCGCTCCAGTGTATACTTGTTACATTTCGACACAGCTGGACCAATGAGCGGGCAAGAAAATTGTGGCAAAGTGGCAACTCTTTGTATGCAATATGCAGGACTGAATTTGTTGTCGAGCACTCCTTATAATTATAAAGTCTTATTCGCCTCATTAGAAGGGATTCTTCCAACAGACTTAGGATTGAGTACAGGGTGCAAGTTATCTTCCTTGCTCCCTGTTGTAATGTTCCACTCGGCCACGATACCAGTTGGTGTCCACAGATGTGAGTTTGTGAGAAATAGCTACTGCTTCCTGTACAGTATTCTTGTGTTACTTGCAAGATATTAGCATTAGTATTGTGAAAAGACTTAAAACTTTATTTCATCTGTATATCTATGTATCTATAGATATACATAGGCCTAAATATAGTTTTATATTTTGTATTCCTCCACTCTGCCTTCCCAGCTCACTGATGGTCTCACCATTGCACATCTACTTTTCATATTGCTCTCACATATTCTCTTTTTAATCTCATCTCTGTTCATTTTTTCATTCATTCTTTTTTTTTTTTTTATTATCACTGGCCACTAGCATGAAAAAAAATGTAGCAACGTTCTGAAATATGTGACAAAATTCAACTAATTAGCTTTCACTGAATGATCTGAATTAAAATCAGTTCTGAAAAAAAATCAGTGTTATTTGAATTTAAATCAAATGGGTGTCACCAAATTCAATTCAGTCAATGTGAAATCTTAATGCACGGTACGATCGGCTACATATTTAAATATGTTTTCTTGCTACTTTCTTATAATTATCGATGTTTTTGGACGATTATGCATTCATATGTGATATGTTTCTTTTGTTACATTTGGCAACGTTTTGCCTGTTTCTTTTTTTTTCTTTTTTGCATCAACATTTACTGTTTAGCCAATATTTGTGACAGTGTGAGAATGATTTGGCAGTGATTCAGTATGATTTATGCAACGTATAATGTTGCATTTAGCAATTTCACACGATATTTCACATTGTTTTCTTACACTGTAACCAAGATTTTACATAATCTTTGCATAAGTTGAGGTGACAACAGAACCTGTCTACCACATGTGGACGTTTTGGAGAATTTAATATTTACTATGATGCCAGACGAATTCTACATCAGTTGCACAAGTGGAAACATCTACATTATTAACTGAAGCTTCCTTCAATGTAGTTTATTCTAACTTATTGGAAAGAAAAAATAACGACCAAATGAATGCAGTATTGTTAAAAACAAAACAAAAAAACAGTGACTCCATACTGCACAAAATTTAATTCACTTGGGTGTAGTTGAAAAAAAAAATCATACTAGTTTGGTGAAAATAGATTGGTGCTGGTGATTTTTTTTTTTTTTTTTTACATTGATTTTAAATGAAGGTAGTGATTTAATTCACTTTGGTGCAAGTGGCCTCATCATTTTAAACTTTATCATTTGCCCGTTTCTATCTGTTTAGCTTACTTTATATAGATTTTCGATGGCTGTCAGTGTTGCTAAGAAGTGGAAGTGCAATAATGAGTACATTAACTACACATTTACATCAATCTTTGCTGATGTCATAAAAAAAAATTAGTGTGTGCTGTGTTTCAAAATGCAAGAGAATGATTCTATGAGGCATAGTAAGACGAAGCACCATCTGACGACAATCCACCCTTAGTAAGCCAAGCGGGGAAAGATCCCAGTATCTTCAAGCGCCGTAAGCTGAGTTTGGGAAAACAGAAACTGAATGGGAGTGGTGCTTTTCAACAACCGAACTTAAGTGAGGTAGAGGACTCAAATGAAGTTTCCCTTGAAATAACAAAGAAGAAAAAGGCCCACACGATTGATGAAACTCTAATTAAGCCACGTGCTGTGAAAATGGTGAAGCAGGTTCTTGGAGAGTCAAGGTCAAATAAGATTCGGCAGATTTCCTTGTCAAACGACTCAGTGAAACGGAGAATTAGTGAAATGTCAGCTAATATCATGGACCAAGTGACACAGGAGATAAAAACTCTTTCCAGCTGGTATGTTTGCAGGACGGTTGGATGAGTCAATGAATGTGAGGTCTTGTGTACAGCTAGGCACGATTGTTAGGTATGTACTAATGCATGACATCAAAGATGTATATCTCTTCTGTGCACAATTTAAAACAGCCACAAAAGCTTTACATGTGTCGGAAAATTTGACCTCTTTCATCACAATTAACAGAGTAGCTTGGGAATATTGTTGTGGAGTCTGAACTTTTGGGGCTTCGGCGAAGCTGGGAAAAAAATAGGGGGCTACAGAAGCATGTCAGAGAGGTAGCACTGAATGCGAAATTGGCTCATTGTATGATCCATCGTTCTGCACTGGCATCAAAAACCCTCCCTGATGCCCATTGCAAGATCTGATGTGTGAACTTTGTGAGCACAGGTGATTTGAACTCTCGCCCTTTCTAGAAACTGTGTAGAAATAAATTCAGAGCATGAATCCCACGTCTTTTACTGCAAAGTGCGATGGGTGTCCAAGGGCAATGTTGTGAACAGCGTATTTGAGCTTAGGAGAGAACTTAAAGTTTTCCTGGAAATGAAAGGTGTTGTGGAAGTCATGTCTTGCATACCTGGTAGACAATTTTTAGCAGCTGAACAGGCTGAATCTCAAGCTACATGGCAAGGAAAGCAATGTATTATACCTCATGAACTGTATGTGTGCATTTCTGACTAAGCTCCAGAACTGGCAAAGGAATGTGAGTGAAGGAAATATTGCCATCGTTAAGAGTTTTTTACCTGTTCTAGACGAGATTAAAGATCACCTACTTGACCCATAACTCAAAAATGAAATAATTCAGCATTTGAAATCCTTAGAAAGTGAGCTTAAAATATATTTCCATCAGTTCAGGGAGGAAGAACGGAAACTGATGAGGAATCCTTTCTCTGACTCTTCTGATATTCCTGCCATTCCCGATGATGTTCAGGGCAAATTCCTTGACCTCAGCTTTGATTCTGTTGCCATACACCTTTATGAAGAAAAATCTCTGACAGTATTCTGGTACTCCATGTATCAGTCATATCCAGAAATCGCACTGAGAGTCCTCTTGCCATTGTCCACAACATTATTTATGTGAATGTGGTTTCTCCACCTATACACATAAAAATTGAAAGCTGAAACCAATAGCATGTGGACCCAGATATGAGATGTGCGTTATAAGTGACTAAACCTCGAATCAGTTGACTGGCTGAAAGCAGTGTCCTCCATCCCACTGATATGTAACAAATATGCATTCTGATAGATAGTTTTTTGCATGAAAATAAATGGAGATCACAAAAGCATTTTTTTTTTTTATCACTATTTGCAAGAGGCTTGAGAGAAAACTAAAGGGGGGCCACAAGAGTGTTAGGATCTTCATCAGAGGGAAATGAAGTGAAAAGGTTTGAGAAACACTGCTCTAGGAGAAGACAGTGGCCATCCACAACAATAGTTATAGAGTGACCAAAAAGGAAGCTAGAGATGAAGGCAAAGATAGGAGGACAGAAGCCGTAAGAGGACAGTTTAGAAATTAATGATTTATGCCAGACACAATCGAAAGCCATTGAGATGTGAAGTGCAGTAGCAAAGCTTTCACCAATATCTCGAAAGGAGGATGACCAGGAGTCTGAGAGGTAGGTGAGATAATCGCCAGTGAAGTATCCCTGCCCAAACCCATAAAGACGATCGGAAAAAATGTTGTGATGGGAAAGGTACTTTAATTTTTTTTTTTTTTTGTTAAGAACAGGACTCAAAAGCTTTTGAAATACAGGATGTTAAAGCAATAAGGTGATAGTTATGGGCTGGGAAGGGTAATCTCTCTTTGGGACAGGCCAAATTGGAGCAAACTTCCGCAAGAAACAAAGGTTCAAGTTAACAAAGGCGAAAGAGTTTACCTACACAAGATGTAAGCACAGAAGCACAGTTCTTGAGGACAACAGGAGGTACCCCATCAGGCCCATTTGCTTTGCTAGAATTGAGGCCAGTGATGCCAGAATATACAACAATGGAAGACATTTTAATGTCAGCCATGAGTAGGTCAGAGAGGGGAAGTGATGGAGGAACAGCTCTGGAATCGTCTAAGGTGGAACTGGAGAAGAAAGTCTGAGCAAAGAGTTCCGCTTTATCAGTAAAAGAAATAGCTACAGAGCCATTAGGGTGGAAAAAAGGGAAAGACAATGAGGTAAAGCTGTTAGAAAGGTTTTTAGCAGGGTGCCAGGAGCGAGAAGAGTTTGAGTTGGAGAGTTCAGGGTATTTAGTATGAATGATAACATTTTTAGCAGAGCTAATTCCAGGCAGAAACATAAAAGAGATGAGATTCAGGGGTAGGTTGGCTCTGGTGCCTTTTGTACGCATGATTAAACCAATTTTTTTTTAATTATTAGTGAAAGGTTATGAGAAAGGAATATATGCTTTTATGCCCGGGAGAATAACCAGCGTAATGCACTAGGCACACTCAGATGGCCCTCGGACATGGAAGCAATAATCGTTCCAGGGAAAATCAAAGAAGCACTGCCTTAGGGCCTACCGATGAGTAGCTCCAAAGTGCCGCAGCCGCAACTTCTTGGGAGGGTCCACAGGCCTTACTGGAGCATTAGGCCATGTTGATGTGAAAAGTTAGTGACTGGATGAGCCCAACAGAGAGAAAAGATCAATAGCATATGAAGAAGGAAAAATTGTAAGGAAGAGGTTAATATGTTGGAATTTTCTCCAAGGCAGCCAGGGACATGGGTAGGGTGGTGTACAATATGCTGTAGGTCATTAAGGATAGAAGAGATGTAGGTTTGTTTTCCAGGTGGATCGCTAAAACGAGAGAAGAGCCAAATGTGGTGGTGAACATTGAAATAATCTAGAATGGAGATTTCAGAGAAAAGAGAATTTGATAGAAAGTGTTCCATCTTAAAAGTAAGATGGTCGAAGCATTATTCATAGTTAGTCTAATTAGGAGATAAGTAAACAGCACAGATTCATTTAGTCAGAGAAAGACAGGGTAACGAAAGCAAGAGAGTAGGAAATTAAGAAGGTTCAAGTTCAGGAACACAATAGCAAGATATATTGTTGCATACATATACACAACAACAACCACTGGCTTTGAAATGAGTATAGAGAAAATAAGAGGATACAGAGAAGGGTTTGCTCTCAGTTGCCTCAGACAGCTGAGTCTCTGTGGGGAAGAGAAGGTGAAGCTTAGAGGAGGAGGGGTGGTGTTCAACAGAGAGAATATTAGAGGAAAGGCCGCGAATGTTGCAGAAATGAAGAAGCGATTCAGACATTGGTTCCAGACAATTCACTTGGTGGTCACCAGGAGAGGGGCAGGTGATGAGGGCTTTGATGCCCCCTCCCCGTCCCCCCGGGGACTCAGAAGCTTGGTGATAGGATGCCACTTTTGTAAAGTAAAATTTTCAATAGGAAGTGTAGCAAGTAATGTGCATGTAGTTTGGTGTTGACAGTGGGAGGAACTTGTCTTGGAAAGCATGCTGACCTACTATAGGTTTTATTGAAACACTGAAAAAGTTCAGCATAAGGGGATGGTCAAAAGGAAGTCCCGAGGGCTGATGGAACGGGAGTTTCAGCTCTCCCTTTCATCAGTTTTCCGTCCACTTTGGGAGTACCGCCCTGCACGACTAGTGCTACAGTCTACTCTCCGGCACACCGTCTCTGGAACACTGCTAGGAAGCCAGGCAGGTCCCTTAATATACTCCCCCAGCTCCCCCTACTAGTGCAGTCCACAATATTTTCCGATGTAACTTTCTGATGTAATAATGCACATCCTAGATCCTAGGAGAGTATGTAATTTTCTTATACAATAATATACTGTAGTTAAAACAACAATATACGATAACAATAGCGACAAGCACTAACTCCTAGTATAAGATAGAAAGACAATAAAAACGACATGCCGAAATTCCCTGATGTTCCTAACAGCTCCAGATACAAACATTTCCTTAATCTTGCTAGTATAACAATATACGTATTCTGTGATAGTTCTGAAAAAAAAAAAAAAAAAAAGCATGTACTACAGTGCCTAGGCTGTGTGGTGGTGTTTTATGATTCAGATATTTTCATTTCCTCTTGTGATGTCAGCAGGGGATAAATATATTCATTCCTCCTTGTAATGTCAGCAGGAGCATGATTCATTTCCCCTTGTCATGTCAGCAGGGGACTAAATACTACTACTACCACAGGTACAATCAGTTGTGCGGTACGTGTTTGTAACTGCTAAAGTTCATTGTCAAAAATGTTAACTGCCAATAGCAGAGAGAAAAATATTCTTTATTAACATCACATAAGACCCATAATATTCGCAACATCTTCAAGTGCGTCTTGTTCTGAATGTATCTTCAGTGAATTTAGCTCGTTATATATTTTTCATATAATTAAACATATATTGAGAGGTTACTCGCAAGTAATCAGACAGTTGGATACATCAGTATTCTTCTGATAACCGTTCTTTTGTTAAAAGAGTAGGTCTCATTAATTTTTGGTAATAATATTATCTTAATTTCCTTGCCAAATGAGGCCTTCGAGAAGCTTCATAAAATTCTTTAAGTGTACTGCGAAATAGCTTCGTAAGCTAGATATAATTACTTATCGATACCTCTATAAAATATAGGAGGGTATTACCATTTTGAAAAGATTAATGGATGAACTAACATGCTGAGTAATAGGGTGGGTACAAGGAGGAAGAGAATATGTGGATGTTATATATGTTTCGAAAGAACAGTGTGGAGACTCTCTCTCTCTCTCTCTCTCTCTCTCTCTCTCTCTCTCTCTCTCTCCCCAGTAAACTGACAGAAGGCTATGGAGAGGTGACGGCAGGTAAAGGAATCCATAATTGGCTGGGCTGTTGGCGGGTGGAGGAATGATTGGAGGGTGGAGGGGTGGTTGCAGCGTTGAGGCATGGCTGGAGAATGGACGCAAAGTTTGAGGGTGGATAGATGGATGGAGGATGGAGGCATGGTTGGAGGGTCAAATGATGGTTGGAGGAAGGATGAATATATAACTAGGCAGAGGGCTGTCAGTTAAAGAATTAATTGTTATAGGGAGGTGGGATGCATTCATGATCGATAGGTGGTAAGGGTATGGCAGGATAGTTTATGAAGGTGCGATGAATGAGTAGTGAATGTATGGTTGGGCTGGATGGACAGTTATTAAAAAGAAATGATTTGTTAGTGGGTAGAAGGTTGGATGATGGGAAAATACTTAGATAAATAATGGTGGTTATTTTAACTAATAGATAGATGGATCACAGATGGATGGATCACATATTGATGGATGGACGTTCGTGATGTATGGCCACAAAATTATTAAAAATTATATATATATATATATATATATATATATATATATATATATATATATATATATATGTCGAGGATGAGCGGTTAACTAGTAGGCAGATGATCAGATGGTGATTGGATGGTTGAGAAGTGAATGGATGGTTGGGTTTTTGATAAAGAACTTTGGTGGATTACCTGGACGCGGATAACAATGGAAGTTCATCAAAATACCACCTACAATTACCAAACCCTGTTTCAGAGGTCTGCCACCAGGTGGTCTAGTGTCGCCCAGCCACGATTAAATATTTTTGCGGGGTTTTAATGACCAGTGAAATTGTACCTAATACTAAGTTTATAATAATATTGCTATTTATTGGAATATTTTTTCCAATTCAATCAAGCGCATACATATATACCTGTAAAGAAAGAGTAACCAGGTTTTCAAAGAATCTTAGCTTGGGGACTAAAATACTGTGCTGTCTATTTATATATATTTGAATAAATCGTGTGCAGTTAGTAAAAAGAGCTATGTCATGCATAATCAGTTTCGTAATTCCAGTTAAAATGGTGGTCAGTTACACTGTGACACTAACTTCTCAGCCCAGCCACCTTCCCTTTCCCACAGTGAGTCGACTGATACGTAATATGGGTGGAATAGAAAACATTTCCTCTAGACCAGTTATATATGCATAACATAAGGAAATATTAAGGAAAACACGAGGGTGAGAAACCACGTTGTTATAGCACGTCATTTGAGAAAATTAGTAAAACATAATTATGACAAGGAACACTACATGGTTTGGATAAGTTACACTGGCCGTCAGACACAGTACTGTATTCAGGACCAACAGGTAAGGAGTGAGGTGGACTGTTATGGTTACATCTCTTATCACGTCACCTTGACTTTAAGTTAGTCCTTGAGTATACAATATCGTAATGCCTCAGTTCACCACTGTGTAAGGGGAGACGGTGTGAGCAGAGGTAAGGCAAACATAGTAACAGATTAATATATGGTGACTTGGTTATCATAGCCTGTGTTTTGACCGTTTTTGAGGTATTAACCGATAATATACAACCGCATAAACGTGCGAACAGAAGACATACCAGCTAGTGTGACCCTCATGTGGAGACAATGCCATGTATCTTCACCACAGATCGCTTGTCAGTTTTATTATAGTTCTGGTTAGAACTTAAATGTATTTTTACATGAGGATTCATTACCTTAGAGTTTTGGTTAGAGTTGAAATGTATTTCTACATGAGGAATCATTACTTTAGATAGTTTTGAGACATTCATTTTCTCTGCCTCTCTTCCGCAAATGACTGATTCACCAAAAACATCGCGAGACTGGTTAGGAAATTGGTGACAATAAGCACAATCTATTTGATATTTTTGTTGCGTGTCGCGAGTTAGGTGACACACAGATCCTCGGTCCCGTGGCATCGATGGAGGGGTCCAGGGAGTGGTTTTGGGTTAGGTTAGGTTGGGTTTGGTTAGGTCAGTTTCATTTGCCTACAGTACTTTGGCCCCCCAAAGTTGGATTGGTTAGACTTTCAATGACAAAATTATGTTTTTCGGATGTTTTTTGAAAGTTTCTGACCTTAATTTTAATCGCATATTAATAGCTTTAGTGATACTCCCCCGCCATGCATCAAAAAGCATCGGAAAAACATAATTTCGTCTTCGATAGACGTTTGTGACTAAAATGATAGATTCACCCATCAAAGTATATAAATGTAGTGTATCTATCTGGGTAATCGTTCCACTGCAGTAATTACTCATAGGGTTATTGAACGAACTCATTATAGCTTACAAAACATACCTCACAGTGACATAGTGTGATAATTATAGCTCTATCAGATACTGTTAACAATCTGATAGTACTCGTTTGGTAATCCGGCCTGACATATGACCTGGTTATTTGTTTGATCACCTTATAGTAAGGTTAGAAAAAGGCAGGTGACCCTCACCATTGCACCCTTTGGGTGTGTTAATTACGGGGAGTAGGGCATAAACTCACCGGACATAACCTGACCACCTAAATGTTAACAAGGACAAGAACTCACATGACACAACACACAAGTAAAAGAAATAAATAACCTCACAGAGTAAGTCTCTTAGGTAACCCTTCCTAATGTGATAAATATGTTGATTTACTAATTCATTTTATCTCTTCTGACGTTTTAAATACGAGAAGTTTAAAAAAGCGAGTCTGAGGTTAACTTGCCACTACATAATTTGTTGGTAAGCCTTATTAGAATGACATTAATTCAAAAGACGAGTAAGTTAACTGTATCCATATATTTTTATGACATTTACAGATTTTTTCCACTGAGTTTCAGTCCTTTTCAGTTTTGGTTTAAATTTTTCCCGAATATATATATTTTTAAAGTGGTGAGATGTTGTCTGATAAGTTATTGTCCAGTGATTTTGTCTTTGTAGTGAGTTTTTTGTCGGTGTGATTCTGTTCTTTGTCAGTTTGGGTGTGTTTTTCCGGTGAGTTTGTGTCCGTGGCCCATGTTTACCGCTGATGTGTTTTGGGGAAGGGGTGCAAGAGGTTTATTGGTTGGACAAATTGGGTGTGGTGATGGGGAGGGGCATATGGACACTTCATGATGGTGTAAGAGGACAGGGGCGATTTTCCAAAAAACAGGAGATGTGTTTTTTTATTTTGTATTACAGCAGACATCGCTAATGCGAGGCATAGCAGAGTATTCCCTATGGGCGCTGATTTTGCCATAATAGTGTGCATAAGACACAATGCCTTAAATGTAACTGGATTAACCAGGCAGAATGTAGTGCACACACACACACACACACACACACACACACACACACACACACATACTTAGTATCATTAACCCACGGCATCCCGTCGACTTGAATTAGCGTCCACACGTTTTGTCACTGGCAATCCCGTCGACATACATAAATGCGAATCAATTGCAAGGTCCCTAATTTGCACAGTTTTCAGTTTTCGCGAGTGATTTTTGGTACGTACACACGGGACACCTTCCTCTACAAGATGCCAGGCAGGGACAATGCCTTACCCACCATGACCTCCCCCTCCCTGCATGCCATTGTCTCAGCAATTCACCTGTTATCAGTGACCTGGCCAGTAAAGCCATGTCATCCCACGGTACGAAATTCAGGGCCAGAGTGATTCCTCAATCAATGACAATGCGAAGGACAAACTTTACATAGCATTAGAGGAAGAAACAGTCAGAAATGATTATCAGGTAATGTGGCAAAAAAAGGTCAGGTATGGTGATGAGCTAGTGAGTGAAACAATGCTTATAATGCCTATATTACTGTTTGAAAACCAATATACTCTCGTACTACATATAAATTCGTACCAAGTAATTAAATAAATACCTTTTATGAGTGAAGGTAAGAGTTACCCTCCCATAAAACTCGTTTTCTTTGGTGCCAGCCTGTTAGAAAACCCAGTAAGGTAAGGAGGTACTGCTACCTGGATCGAGTATTTTAAACCTCAGGTGAGCGATTTCTCTATGAATTTTCGATGTTTCCCACCAAAAGCGGAGGTTTGAGCCAAAAAAAAAATTTCCAGTGGTGGAAAAGTGGTCGAGATGGGGCGGGTTAAGGACCGATAGACTGTATGTGCAAAGGCGAATACAGTTATATTTCGATCACAATAGATACAGGTATATCTCATCTTCACGATAGGGTGAATGTAGTTTAACCTATTAGTCATGTTTCATAGCTCTGTGATAAAACATCCAACTTACCTGCAGGTCAAATCTGACAGGATAAGCAAAGTACTGCCAGGGTAGTTTTTGTCAACAGATAGGGGTATATCACTATTATTGTTGTCCTCACCTTGAGCTGTAATGTTACCAAGGGTGTGTGGAAATAGCATTATTATCTAAATCTATGCATGTTCATACAGTCATTCCGCTTGGCCTAACATGGTCGTCAACATGCTGGTGGAAGTCTGGTGTGTGGAAGGGAATGGGCCCTATGAAGGGAACATGAGTCCCGTCCTCTAAGTTGGGTGTGGAGGCACACTGGTGAAGGCAAATAGTTAAGTGCATGATGGGTGTAGGTATGAACGGGTGTATTGGGGAAAATACCCCACAAATAAGCAAGGAAAACACATTTGCCATAATTTAAAGTTCGTCATTGTGTATTAGGAAATGCCAAATGAAACCTGACTCTGATCTCTAGCTATCTACCACCACCTACCCCTTCTTCTCCCAACTGTCTTCTCATCATTCGTATATCCCTCCCTTTAGTGTAAACTATTTCCCATGTCTTAAATGTCGATGTGTCTCACGGGTGACGGTGAGGAGAGGCGGCACCACATTTTTCCGTGGATGGACGTCATGCTTCATATATACTCGTACAGCTATGACTTTCGAAACATTTGACACAAGGTTTGCTGTCAGTACTGAGTATGATGTATAGAAGTATACACATGACTAATAAAACTAAATATTCAGGTTAAGAAAAACGTGTCGAGGCCTGAGTGTTAATAACTGTTTGTGCTTGCTGTTATTAAATAAGGCAATGTAAATTCATACCCGACAAACACAGCGATTACAGAGTTGCATGTTTGGAACACTGATTTTTTTTTTCTTTTTTTTCTTGGTTTATTACGAACTGATCAACCATATATCTTGAGACCTTTCTAATGTAACCTTTATCCCTACTGCTTCGCAAAAAGTGTAAAGCTCTTCATCACCTATCCCTATACAAAAGGACTTGATTATGTATCATTGTAATCACTCTCCTCCGGATACCCTACAGATCAGAGATTAATATACTTTTCTTGCACACTGACCACTCGGAGTCATCCAGTGAATATGTAAACTACTTCGAAACACGAAACATATATTCATATGTAATGCGCCATTAACTACCATTTCAGATATGTCGATACACGCATACTGAGATAAAGGAATAAGTAGAAACTGCAGCATCGTCACATTAGTAACAACAGCTAGGTCAATGTAAAACAAAAAGATTCTTATCCAACACACAGGAACACCAGATAAATCCGTACGCGTGGATAGACGTTTGTTGTGCCATGCAAGTATGGGTTACAGTAGCAACACCTGCTATGCTTTGTATAATATGATTTATGTAACACCCGAAACCAGCGTATACATAATGGGGTCGTTAGGGTAGGGTAGGCTGGTCAACATTTTCCCGTTGTTAATATATTTATGCTACAGCCTTTTCAGTCACGTTAAATGTATTCTTTCCCCTCCCACGCCTTGTGCTGCACCTCTTGCCCTATTGTTTGTCCTCTATAAACATCACTTCCTCTCCTCCCCGTCCGTGTCATTGTAGCTACAACAGGTATTTACACAAACGTGTCAGATCATGACTACCACAACAGACGTTATACTGTGCATCTACTGTATGCATCGCCTACAGGTTCTCTCTGGCTGTTATATGCTAATGGCACCTGCAGTAATAACTGTATACATCAGAATTCATACAGATGGCCCCAATTCTATTACAGCACCAAATAATAATAATAATAAAAATAATAATGATACGATTATATTGATGTTTCTACTACTATCACTACTATTACTGATGCTGCTAATGTTAACACATCATGACAGATATATGTGAGTGGTGCTGAGAAACACATGTCTTAGATCAGGGGTTCCTAACCTGGGGTCCACGGACCCCTTGGATACAGGGGGTCCGTGAAGGTCAGAATAATTGAAAACGATTTAGCGAGATTGCGTGATGCTGTTCGGCATTAACTTAAAAAAAAAAAAAAAAATCGAAGTCTTGAAAAATTCTGGTTTTCCTTGACACAAGCCTACCCTCGTCTGGCAAAGCGAGCTATCGGTGCTCTGATTCCGTTTGCAGCTACATACCATTATGAGTCAGGGATTTCAGCGCTTGTTTCTATCAAAATAAAAAGTCGAAATCAACTGGATGTCAACGATGACATGCGTGTTGCCTTGTCAAAGACCACTCCACAATTTCATCTTATTCAAGCCAAACAGCAACAACAATCCTCTCACTGAAATGAACTTTTGAGTAGACTTAAAGTTTTGTTTTGTTTAATTTGCTCAGGTTTGATGTATTTCATTTTTTCGAGTGGCCATTAGTTTTTGCATAAAAAGGAGTGAGAAACATAATTCTTTGTAGGGACTGTTTTATACTTTGTGATACCCTGCGTGAGGTAGTTTTCCATAAAATATATTCATTACATGCAAAATGCTGCATTTGTGCTTATGTGCATATTTGTAGGGAAGGGGTTCATAGCATTCACCAGATTCTCGAAGGGGTCCGTAACTCAAAAAAGGTTAAGAACCACTCTCTTTGATGATTATTCCTGACTAGTTTGGCACAGAGGCTTCTTCAGAGGAATGAACTTTTCCCGGGTTTGTCTGACTAATATGGCCAACTGCTGGTTCACACACTGGACTAATCTTTAGTCTGCAGGATCTTTAGTCTGCAGGTTCCTGATTGGTCCGTTACCTTTCCCTCTCTGACCTGATCATCGGCTCTACTATGTGAAACAACACCACGTCACCTGCCCTTTTGTTAGTATTTTTATTGTGTATGTAGAGTGCCACCAAAGCTTTTCTTTGTGCCTTTGTTAGATTTTTCTGTAATATTCTGCTTCACTCCATTTTGGCAGATGATGTTTTTCATCTATGTGGATGACCAGGGCACTAGTTATCCGATGATTGAAATAAGCTTTATACTCCTTCAGCCTCGTTTCTATGACCATACTGGTTTCTCCGTAGTAGGCTGCTTCGCAGCCACTACGGGGTATCTTGTATACTATGCTGTTTTCATTTTTGAGTTTTTTTTTTTCTCTCTTTCTCTCTTATCATTAGTAATATTCTTACCTGATTATTCACTATATTTATGTTCGTATGACGTAGTGGTTTTATATGATTCATGACTATGTCCGAGTTTGGTACTATTAGATACTTATCCTGTCTTATATCTGACTTTCCCCTTTCCATTATTTGCTTTGATTTTCCTTTCATTGTGACTAGGAGGCCCTTGGGGTATCTCAGTTTTAGAAAGGCACTTATGATGTACTCTAATTCACTTTGGAGATACTCTATACTACTAATCCTAAATGCTCTTAGAAAAATCCAATTGCCACTCTCGACTTTGTTCTGTTATCATGAGCACTTAAGTAGTGAATGAAGTCATCTTTGTTGGTTGGTTTCCGGTACACAGTGAATTTTGGTTGATCACTGGATCTTATAGTGTGTCCATGAGAGATATTTTACCATCATATTCTTCTTCCGCTGTAGACTTTATCTTTTCACTAACATCATTAGTTTATGAAGTAAACTGTCATTGTTGGTGTTTCTGTGTGTAATCACTAGTACGTCATCCACACATCTATACCACTTTGTACTTTTCGGCACTATCTTTTAGTAATGATCCCTTTCAAGCATTTCCATAAGTAGGGACGCCATCACTGGACTGAGTGTTGAGCACATTGCCAGGACCTCGTGTTGGCGAAATTCCTCGTTGTTGAATTTGAAAGCACCAAATTTTACATACATGGAAACGAGCATCCTGTAATCGCTTTTCTCACTGGTAAATCGTCCCCACTGATAAGGTCTAACACTTTTTTTCCACTACACTTATCGCACCATCCAAGGGGATATTCGTGAATAGTTACTTCACATCAAGGCTCACCATCTTTTTGCTGCGAAATTTCACTTCATGCAGCCTTCCCATCAGGTCGGACGAGTTTTTGAAGTGGGAATCGCTGATTTTCACCAAGGCTGAGGAAAGTGGCTTAGCCAGACATTTAGCCAGCTTACGAGGTGCACTTCCGATGCCTGAGGTGATGGGTCTTAGAGGATTCCCGGGCTTGTGTGTTTTTGATGAGCCTCTGGGAGCGCGGTACAGGCCGACGTGAATGATGTTGGGGAAGGGGGACGGTAGGCTGCTATAACGTTAGCACCCAACTACAAGAATATCTTTAGTGAACTAATTAGCATTATTAATATTAAATATTTTGTTAATAATTCTTTATTACATAATGTGGTCTCGTATTTCGCAGGTCTGTGCCATGAATATTATATATTTTCTCTTTAATGATAACATAAACACTTTGCAAAATCTGTTCGAGATGGTGGAGGTTACGAAATTACTATGTCCATATCTTATTTTTCTTTTTAGCTTATGGGGCGTAAAGTGCACGTTAATTAACTTTTGAACAGTAGTAGGTAAGACGTCAGCACTTATGTGGTTACGAATAATGATAGGTGACGGTGACACCTTCTGTATACGATTGGGCATGTGTGAGCGGCTGTGACCCTCTCCATTCCTCGCTCCCTCTTGATCTCACGCTGCCTCAGTTGTCTGACCTCTGTAGGATACTTTCTAATAATTAATGTGTAACAATATATAATATGTTCTCCAAAACATCCTTACCCAACACGTCTTTCTCGTAGCCTTCTACATCTACTGTATTGTCCCGTGACTATGTACGATAACGTGGTGTCCAGTGTAACGTAATGGGCAGAGGGTAAAGGTGAAAAGGCCGGTTTTGGAGAGGCAGCAACAGGGGGGAGAGTTGTAAACTAACGAGGGAGCCCCACTCTTTAGTTTCGTTTACACAATGTTACCACGTATGATGGTCGAGCACACTAAAACATGCATCGTTTATTCTCTTTCACTGTCTTCATAATTCAAAAATAATACTAATGACAAAATACGTGCAGTAAATATACAATGCACTGTCATGATCAGTCCCTCATAATTTAAGGCATACTAATTCAACATATTCCTATGTGTAATTCTGTTCCTGTGAGTTAAACAGTTCATCTGCTCTAATTAATTACGGTTGCTGGACGCTGTCGATGGGAGACTACAAATCATTTAATAATAGTTATAAATATATGTACACAATTATATATTTTTTTTTCATTATATCATAAATAATAGGCTAGTGATATAAGATGACGAAATCTAAATAAAAATATTTAAAGAACCACCATCCGGCAGTCAATCTGTCACCAAGTTTTATACTTTATTCCGGGATTTCTCAGGATAAAAGAGAATATCTTAGTATCTTTAACATCTGAACATTGTCAGCCGCGAGGCGAGGGACGGTAGGGGAGATGTGGCTAGCGTTGATTAGAACGTATAGTGATTTTAGAACAGAAAAGTGACGTGTCGACTGGCTGACAATTAGCGGGTAAAAAAGTTTTATACTATTACATGATCACCACCTACTGTGAATATCATCCTAGTGCACAGACGGAATATTGCTGCAGTTGCACGTACGATCAGGATCCCCACCAGCCCAGCTACGGCGTCTCCAAGCTTGTGATCGCCCACCACTTCCACATATGGCGCCTCTTACATCAAACTCATTCGTGTATTTCGTTGGCGTAAAATAATTTACAGACAAAAAGTCTTGTTGTCGTTTCATAGTTAATGGTGAAGGAGGAGGTGTATTGTGATAACAGTCGTAAGTTGATGTACCCGGTACCGATTCTAGGGAATAACTGATCTCCGTAAACACTGTCGCAATGGGGTGCTTTCAAAGCTAGTATTCCGCTAGATGGCTCCACTGTTGCAGTAAACACATTCCCCGCACTGTTTAAGAAGCATATTTTTCTTTGTTAAATATCTATACTGTTGTGCGAAAATGTGGATCATGGTAATGTCAAATGCCGAAATATAAATAATACAAATAGAACACGTATATATAACGTATCGTGAAGTGTTTACATTTATCATAAACGGAAATTAAATAATCACTGATGGCATGTGATGGCAACCGTCCTTCCAGTGACCCTATATTATTTAATTTCTGCTACATTTAGTGCAAATTTGGTTCTTAATACATTGTCTGTTCAGACTGGAAAGTACGCCTAGTGGGTATCTAGACTCATCCAGTTTCTATGTGGGCAGAAATTTAATGCTGAGTAAATATTGGCATTCAACATTTTGCTCGCTTCCTTCACACATGCGCACCACAAGACAGTCCCGTGTTTAAGTTTTTTCACGAGGGATGTCAAGTTTCCATGAAAAATTTTATTTTGATGGCGCGTAATGTCACGGATTCACTCAGAGTGTAAACAAGCTAAATTCATAACATTCGTCATTGGTTCATAAGTGACTATGTACAGGCAGTGTGTTTCACTGAGCGATATCTTTGTGTAATTGTCATTCCCACATCTTGCCTCTCTAGCTGTTAACTAAGCTACGCCCATTTCTCATGTCCCTGTACCCGACGTTGGTTACATTACTGTCGTAAATGGACACACCCACAAACACATATAGTTCAGTAATGTGAGTTCCTGACCATTGAGCTGAGAGAGAGAGAGACCTTCCCCCGCAGCTTCCTTGCACCATGAGTGAGTCATATTCATATGTATCATTGTAGCTTTTTGTAAATAAAGTGTTAGAGTGAAGTTTTGTCTTTTTCTGTTGAGAACTAGTGATTATTTTAATTTTTACATTTCACCAAGTGCCTACCAAATAAATACCTTAAGGTCATCTTATCATCAATATCTCACACACATTGCCCCCTCTTGGCAAGTCCCTAATGGTATGGTCATGTGAGAACTGTCTCCAGGCCACCTGTCCACACACATATGTTTGTAAGATCTTCCACTGACTGAGTCAGTAGCTTGTGCACATACCAGTCCTCTTGACCTGGATGCAATCTCACTGGGGGTAGACATTTAAGAGGATGCAGTAGTATTTACTCATCATGTGTTCTCACGTTTGCATATATATATATATATATATATATATAAAATCGTGAATACTGAACTTGACTCCGTGTGAATCTTGTGGATCACTTGGAGGCGATGTCTTGGCTTGTGTACCTTCCACAGTCGTCTGTCCTCGGTGAGACCGGGCAAAGAATGACGCGTAAACGATCTTGGTTTTGGGACGGTTCCTCAGACCGGATGACTTTTGATGGTGAATGCCAGTATTTACTCAACATCAAATTTCTGCCCACATAGAGACTGGATGAGTCAAGATACCCACTAAGCGTACTTTACACTCTGAACAAACTATGTATTAAGAATCTAACTTGCACTAAATGTAGCAGAAATTATATAATATAGGACCACTGAAATGGCGGATTGCCATCACATGCCATCAGTGATATTTTAATTTCAGTTTATGATAAATATAAACAATTCATGATACGTTATGTATACGTGTTCTGTTTGTATTATTTATATTACGGCAGATGACATTACCATGATTCACAGTTTCACACAGTGTAAATATTTAACAAATAAAATTATGCTTTTTAAACAGCGCGGGAATGAGTTTACTGCTACAGTGGAGCCATCTGACGAAATACTAGGCTTTTCAGAAGCACCCCATTACTAATTAAAAGAATGATAACATGTTTCTGTGGCTCCTTCTCAGAACAACCTTTTGTTAGCATTTGCATGAGATGTGATCACGTCAGGTTGCAAATGGATAGCAGTGTATTACAAAACAGATGATTCAACATGAATCAAGACAGAATAAAGAGACAAGACTCACAGCAGGAAACATGATAATTTTATTCCCTCACGCACTAATAACGCAGTAGTACCGATAGGACTCTCTCTCTGGCTAAACTGTTGTCATGCAATGTTTTAATAATTTTCTCAAATGACGTGCTATAACAACGTGGTTTCTCACCCTCACGTTTTCCTTAATACTTCCTTATGTTATTCATATATAACTGGTCTAGAGGAAATGTTTTCTATTCCACCCATATTACGTATCAGTCGACTCACGGTGGGAAAGGGAGGGTGGCCGGGCTGAGGAGGAGTTAGTGTCACAGTGTAACTGACCACCATTTTAACTGGAATTACGAAACTGATTATGCATGACATAACTGCACATATGGCACGTTCCCACCCGAGTCGTGTGACATGTTGGTGTTGGTTTTACACCCGTAACAAATATGCCTAACATTAACACCGCACTGCTACATCGGTAATAGCAACACCCCTCACCACCTATCCGCCTCCTCCGTCTTACAACTCACACCGCGGACAATCAACTGTTGCCAGAACTGGAACTTCATGTACGGTGGTTCAGATTCACTGCTCCGGGGTTTACAAGGTTCTCTCGCAGGACAGGACTTTAGAACGTGGCAGTACAGTCAAACACAAAAGTCGTGTCGTGAAATCTGGTAAAAATATCTGCAGAAAGACTATAGTTTTGGAGCGGTCAGCTTTGTGTCGAATGATCGGTCGGTAGCACTGACTTGAGTTGCCATTTGCTCCAGGTGATCAACCTGTGGATGCCAGCATATAATTTTTTGGTAACTTACCAAAACTAATTTACATAATTATTAAATCTTTCTGACTGCTGTTTTTATATAGTATTTATGAAGCGTTTCTCATCTTTTATTTTTATGACAACATTCTCAACGTTACAATTCAATTAACGTAATAGGTGTTCGGAAGTCAGTTCTCCATCTTTAGATAATCAAGTTGATAATTATGACCTGGGACATTATTTAAGTGTTGTAAAGCAAAATTCAATATACTGTAGTATTCAACACATGAGAACAGCGTTATTCTATTATGATAATTGATTTTTTTCTTTTAGAGTGGCTGGCAAACTGAATCCCACGGACGAGTTCGAACAGATAAACCAGACGACCGAATTCTACGCACAAATGTTCGTGTGCTTCATTCTTGCTTCATTCTAGGTGCACTTCGTTTCTTAAGGCGTAAGCACTGCTTGCGGGTACTGCTTCCATCGTTGTGATTATTTCCTGGTCCTATAGCGTTGTTTTAAGACGAGGACGGCCTGAACGATGACGGTTTTCCGTTGTGCTTTCCTCCTGAAATCGTAATCCACCTTTCTATGGCTATGGTTATACCAAATGTTTGAGCTTTCTGTTCAGGCTTCATTTCCCGTGAATAAAGGAAGATCATGCCACCTCTCATATTCTTGTTAGTTGGCTGCATGTTGCTGGACTTCTCCATACCATGGTATAGTAGGTCTGCTTGACGTTTTGTGGTAAGATGTAATGTCAGGTGATCATCGCCTAACCGTTGGCATTTCGTCTCTCATACAAAGCTCGGAATCAGCAATTCTTGCGAGTCGATGTTAAGGGTTCGGATTTTCATGGGTTCATTCATATCGTCATCCAATCAGCAGCAAATATGAAGCTTGACGAAGTCAGGCTAGCCAACCACGAACATGTAACTGTGGTAGAGCTTTCATAATGTTTCAAGTGTTACACTTAATCTTCGGACAAAACCTCGACACGACTTTTGTCTTTGACTGTACAGTCAGGGAAAGTTCCACATTACCCACCTCTCGAAGCACTGGTGTGAGACGGGTGAATGTGAAGCAGCAGCCAGAGCTCATGTGTCTGGTGACTGTGAGTGTGAAGGAGGGGGGGCGGGGGATTGGGGGCACAGGAGGGTTTGATAATATGTTGGGAATCACGTATAAGTCTACAGTGTATGATTGGACAGTGTGTTTGTTAATTTAATAAGAATAGATGACAATATCTATCTATCTACAGCCCGACGCCCTAATCCCACAAAGGGAAATCGCAGACAAAACGCCTCCAAGTCGCTCTGTCACCCTCCATTTTACTGCCCTCTCCCCATCTCCCTCCCCCATCCCTCATATACCTCTCAACTCCATCCGTCTACATCATCCTCGGTCTCCCAATTCCTCTCCCTCCCTCCACTTCACCTACATACACCCTCTTAGTCAGTCTTTCATTCTCCATTCTCTCCACATGTCCAAACCACCTCAGCGTATTTCTCCTAATTCAGTCACATTCACATCCACTCCACAACGTTCTTTCACTTCTTCATTCGTCAACCTGACCCTCCATGTCACTCCACATGCTCCTCTCAGGTAACTCATTTCCACTGCTCTCACTCTTGACTTGTTCCTCTCTAGCAAGGTCCACGCCTCACTTCCATACGTCAGGGTAGGGATCATAATACTAGCATGCAGTGACTTCTTGATTTCCATACTCACCTCCCTATTTCTCATCACCACTTTCAGTGAACCAACAACCTTCCTTCCCTGCTATTCCCTTTCAAGTACTTCAGCCCCTAAACTTCCATCCTTACTCATCACACAACCAAAGTACTTGAATGCACTCACATTCTCCATATCCTCACCTTCCAACCTCACTGTGCATTCTGCGACTTCATTCCTCTCAAACATCATAACTTTACTCTTGTTTACATTAACTTTCAGACTCCTCTTCTTACACACTGTCCCAAATTCATTCACCAAACCTTGCAACTCCCATTCATCTTCGCTCAACAATATTGTATCAACAGCAAATAGCAACACTGAAATCATCCACACTTTAACCTCATTCATTAGAGCCATCCCCACATCCACTGCACTACCTTGCACCTCCTTTACAATCCTATCCATGGATGCATTAAACAGCCACTGAGGCATCACACATCCCTGTTTCAGTCCCACATTTAGATGAAAGAACTCACTCAGCTTACAAACCACCCTCACCGTAGCCCTAGCTCCTTCGTACATACTCTTCACAGCATTCAACGATATTCCATTCACTCCATATATTCGTAAAACCTTTCACATACCTTGCCTATCTACTCTCTCATATGCTTTTTCCAAGTCCATAAAGGCAGCATATACTTTCTTTCCGTTCTCTAGATACTTCTCCACTAAATATCTTAGAACAAGTATCTGATCTACATACCCTTTTCTCTTCCTAAATCCCCCATGTTCTTCTCCAACTAGCTTATTTGTTATGTGCCTAACCCTATTAATAAGTATTCCACCATATATGTTTCCAGTCATACTAAGAAGGCAAATAACACACTTTTCTCTCCCTTTTTCCTTTGTGTAAAGAACAATTATATCTTATTTCCAGTCCTCTGGAACCCTTCCCTCTTCCCAAGCCAATCTACACAACTTCCATATATACTCCATAACAATCTCACCACAATTTCACCACACACTCCATCAATTTCTGGGGCCTTTCCCATCTTGATCTTCTTCATTGCTTCAACTACTTCCTCCCTACTGATCTCTTCCTCCCTACTCTCATCTCTTCTTCTTCCAGCCATTCCCCAACCACTTACACTCGCACTGCTCTCACTCTTTACATTCAACAAATCCTCAAAATGCTACTTTCATCTCCTCATTTGCTTTCTCTATTATTCCTGTCTTTCACTCCTCTGCTGTTTCCTCTTTCACACTATCTTACTTTCCTGACTTCCTTCCAAAACAGTTTCTTACTCTTCCCCCATTTCACACTCAGATTCCTCCCAAACTTTTCATCCACTCTCTTCTTCCTCTCCTTCACCAATCTCTTCACCTCCTTTCTCCTGCTTACATATACCACTCTCTTCTATCTCACATCTTCTCCCCTACCTATACTCGCTAGGCAGTCACTATATGCCTTCTTCTTTTGTTCCACAGCTCGTTTCACCCCCATCATTCCACCAAGCTGTCCCTTGCACACCCCTGCATCTCCTCACTCCACAAACCACCTCGTAAGTTGCACCTATCTCTTCCGTGAATATCTTGCATACTCCTTCCACCCCTTCCATGAGCTTTAACTCATACCTTCCCAATCTTTCTTCCACTATGTTATTCTCTGCCATTTTCTCACTCTCTTGCAACTTCTCCACTCTTCTCGCAGGAGCTGTTTCCTCCTGTCTTCCCCAACGTCTCTTCACCCATTTTCTTTGCAGCCTTACCTTGGCCATTACTAAGTGATGGTCGGAGATTCCATTCCCCCACCCTCGCCACACTCTTGCATCCAACACTTGTCTTCTCATTCGTTCATCCACACACATGTAATCTATCATTGCTTTTTGTTCAACAAGTTCACAGTCCATCCTCCTCATGACTCTCCATGTATACCTGTGGATCATCTTATGCCGGAAGAAGGTGTTGGCTATTGCCAACCCCTTACTAACACAGATGTCCACCAAAGCACTACCGTTCCCATCTTCAGCTGGCACACCCCTCTCACCAACCACTCCATCCACTCGTACACTCCCAATTTTGCCATTCATGTCTCCAATCAAAAACACTCCCTCGCTCCCCTCACATGCTTCTACACTCGTCCAAAACTCATCATTCACTCTTGCCAGTCGGTCCTCTGTCGGCGCTTACGCACATACAATTGCCCAAGCTTGTATGCCTACTTTCATCGTCACCCATACAATCCTTGCACCCACTGTTCCATACTCTCTTATATTCTCCTTCCACTTCTTGCTTATCATCAGACATACTCCCTCTCTTGCCTTCTCATTCTCATTAACTCCCGCACATATTCCTAAACCATACTCCCATTCTCTCACCCTTTCATCTTTCCATTAAGTTTTGGTGTTTGGTGAATTCACAAACATCCAATCTTGCATCGTCAAGCACCTGAACAATCTCTCTCTCTCTCTCTCTCTCTCTCTCTCTCTCTCTCTCTCTCTCTCTCTCTCTCTCTCTCTCTCTCTCTCACTTCATCATTCACTCCTCTCACATGACAAGATTTAAATGTGAGAATTTTCTCTTCTAGTTGGAGACTCACAGGTTAGGTATTTAGACAGAGAAAGAAAGTGTACCTTCTGGGGGCCAAAGTAGGGATAAGATTGACAGCATTATGAAAGATCGTGGAGATTATCTACATCTACATCAATGTTGGAGGCAGTAATGTTGGCAGACGTAGGAGTGAGGTACTGTGGCAGTAGTATAAAGAGATATTAGATAAAGTTAGAGAAAAGGGTGGCAGCCCTGTTGTCTTTGATGTTCTGCCGAGAAGAGGATTTGGTAGGTAGTGGATGGCCACTTTACTAGGACTAAACTGTCGCCTGGATAAGTAATGGAAGAACCATGCATTACCATTAGTTGACAACTGGGACAGATTATACAGTGGCAACGCCAAGCACAGCGGGGATGGGATACTGCTTAGTACAGTAGGTAGGGGGTTTCTACATTAGCTTGGTCAGTGGATAGGGAGTCGGGGGAGTTTTTTCGAAGTTAAGTGTTAAATGCATGATAACTTATACCGAATCGACTCATTGATCCTTAACATCAGGCTTAGACAGATACAACGAAATGCGCAAAACAAGAAGAAAATACAACCATTAACGTAGGTACATCCCCTATAGCACCTCAAATATAAAAAGGCAATGATTGCAGTGAAAATTTATATTATTAGTTGTGAAAATAATTTCCTATTTATAATTAAGAATAACGAAAGAAGTACTTCCTAGTGTATTAACTTAATTGCGGGTGTACATATTACGCCAACTGGCGATTGAAGACTATAAATAGTACCGAGAGAACAGATATTGCCGTTATTAGCGAGACGTGGATGAATACAGAGACTCGCGAATGTCTGGTTGAATATCAGATCCATGGGTGTAATATTTTTCATTCTAACCATATGAAAAGAGAGGGGGGAGGGGGAGTGCTATTTACTTGTAAGATTCTTTAAATTGTTACAATAAAGCAAATATTAACTTTAATAGCAACATTGGAAGTTTTTCGGTTGAAATTAGTGTTAACAAGGAAAAATGGGTCATAGGAGCTATACCAGGACCTCCAAAATTAAACAGAGAAGAAAACAAATACCTTTGAAAGGAGATTAAGAAAGGAACACAGCCCAGCTAAGTAATTAATGTAAGGGACTTTTTAATGCCAATGACAGAGTGGCAAAGTCTGACGGGATATGCAGAATCGGAAGGGTGTCTAGAAGCAGCGCAGGAAACTTTCCTCTATCAGTATCTCAGGGAGACAACTAGAGGTAATAACATACTAGATTTGCTCTTATCTAAAAGAGGAAACATCATTAATGATATCGAAGTCGGCGGTCGACTTGGAAACAGTGACTTTTTTTTCTTCTTTTTTACGTGTCCGACTCTGAGCAAAGGCTTCAGGGCCTATTTCTCGGGGGCAGTGACCTATCCCAACTCCCAGTAGTCATCCTACACCTCCGCATGTCACCACTTCGGTGCTAACACCCACCATCCATATTGAATACATGCTAGGGCTGTCTCATACAGGACTGGTGTATTGGTATTAGAGGGGGAACTTTTACGACATGTCGGCGGGTCATCTGGTAGATCAGGAAAGTCTGTTCTTAGGAAATTCAAATCCTTAAATTGTTCCCTGCCCCAGCCGGGCTTCGATCCTGGGTCCGTTAGGACTGCAGGCCGCCTCTCTACCGATTCAGCCACCGCCTCCCTCCTTCAAGAAAATAAGTTCAAATTTACTTGGAATGGCCGTTTTACTGAAAACTGATCTAGTATCGGTAATTTTCGTCTATTGGATTTTCTAGGATTAACTGCTTATATCAGATCCGTAATCCGTGTGGACACTGACTACTTTATAGAGTTAGGTCACTTGGGAAGCTCAGATCATAGGTCAGGGACAGGATTTAGGTCGGAGCGTATGTCAGGTCACTGAGGTCACTATGGAAACTCAGGTCATAGGTGAGGGACAGAATCTAGATGGAATTGTACGTCAGGTCACTGAGGTCACTAGGTAAGCTTAGGTCACATGGGTGGGACTTGATGTAGGTGGAAATTTAGCTCAGGTCACGGAAATTAATTCAGGCCAGGTGTCACGTAACCGTTTCGTCAATGAAAAGTATGAAAAGATAGTATATATACTAAACAGGAGTCAGGATAGATATATCCCTTCAAACCATTTAGATCGAATAACTAAGTGTCGAGCTGGTTAAACTGTAGACTAAAACTTCTCACTGGAGAAACAAAAGGAATATGCAGGAAGAAGAAGAGAGGATTACTTACGGAACCCGTATACTATTGCGAATAGGGATGTAAAGTGAGAGATAAGCAAAACAAAGCGAGCTTAAGAAATTTAGGTTGTTAGAGAATGAAAATTAAATCCAAGGGCTTTTATTATTTGTTCCATACGTAAAATAAAGACAGGATTGGACCTATTAGAAAACAATCAGGTAGCGTCACCAATAAAGGTAAGGAAACGTGCTATATCCTACATAATTATTCCGTATCAGTATTTACTAAGGAAAACCTAGACGTGATCGATCAAGCAACAAATATTCACGATGATAATTCGAATAATATTCTTAGTAAATGACCATTAGTAAGGTCAGACGCCTTAATCGCGTAAGAGGTTGCCACAAACAAATAGGGGTCGACCTGTCCCCCGCACCTTCACTGCCGTCCCCCCAGCTCACACCCCCTTTTCTCGTATACCTCTCCATTCCATCTCTCTATCTCGTCTCGGCCTCCCCTTCCCTCTCACTCCCTCCACTTCACTTCCATAAGCTCTCCTTGTTAGTCTCTCGCTCCCCATCCTCTCCACATGGCCAAACCACCTAAGTGTATTTTCTCCTAACTCTTTCTATCAAATCCGCATCCACACCACAACTCGCCTTCACTTCCTCATTTGTCAGTCTGTCTCTCCATGAAACTCTACATGCTTCTCTCAGATAACTCATTTCCAGTGCTCTCACTCCTGACTTCCAACAAGGTCCAAGCTTCACCTCCGTTTGTTAGAGTTGGCATCACAATGCTATCGTGGAACGGTCTTTTTTACTTCCATGCTTACTACTCTATTTCTTATCACCTCTTTCAAAGAGCCTTGTTGTACTCTTTCAAGCACTTCATCCTCCAAACTTCCATCCTTACTCATCACTTACGCAAGTACTTAAATGCACTCACATTTTCCATTTCTGGGAGGAAATACTTAAAGAAATGAATAAATTACATCCTCAAAAATCGCCAGATCTGGACGATGTATATAGAAAAATTTAAAAGGAAACCAAGGAAGATATATTTCAACATCTTACAACGTTATTTAATCATTCTTTAAGCTCATGAGAAGTTCCAGAGGCGTGGAAGAGAGCAAATGTAATACCCATCATTTTATAAAGTGTGATAAATCAGTTACCAGATTTATCGTCCAGACAATCTAACATCAATAGCTGGTAAAGTGTGAATCAATTTTAGCACATATAATACAGTACTTAAAAAAGATTTAATCTCATAAAGGAAAGTCAACACGGATTTATTCAAGGACGATTCCGCCTCACAAAGTTTCCATAATTTTTCTCGGAGGTCCATGAGGCGGTAGACAGCGATAAAGATTACGATATTAGTTATCTGGACTTTAGTAAAGCTTTCGATGAGGTTCCACAGGAAAGGTTAGTTAGGAAGGTTCGAGCATAGTGCATGGGCGGCGATATCGTAAAATGGATAGAATCCTGACTGAAGGGAAGGAAACAAAGAGTACATGGTACTTAGTCGACCTAGGGATTAGTAAGCAGCGGTGTACCACAGGGATCAGTACTAAGTCCCTTATTATTTATTGTATAATGTAATGAACTTGACCGAAGAATCACTAGTAGTATTAGCAAATTTCCCGATGACACAAAAACAAGGTGTATCATTGATTCAACTTATGACTGTGTTAACTTTCAAAAAGGCCTCAATATATGTCCTAGATGTTTAAAAATTGGAAAATGGAATTTAGCATTGAGAAATGTAAAGTACTTAACTTGGTCTAGACCATCGTAGGTACGCTTTTGTGTTATTTTTTGTGATTTTAGCCGTGGTGGGAGTCTCCCTCCTTCTACATCTGTTTTTACTGCTGGACTTACTGTCATTTTAGTTGCGGTTGAATTGATTTTTAGTTTTCCTCCAGCTTCTTTTACCATTTTCAGTGACAGCCAGTGCCCTACATTTTTTTTGGGGGGGGGATATTCGTCCCAGTTGAACTGGGACACGGGCAAACAAAGAGCCTGTCACAGTTGCACATATAGTGCTCATTACGAAATTAACGTGGTGGAGGGTAGTCCCTAACCATGTTAAGTAAAACGTTAAAATGTGCCCTGGCAACAATGCCAGCAGCATCCCTAAATTCATCACCCAATCGGGCATGGCCCACATCGGGGCAAGACCTTAGCAGAGATGTAGCGGGGCAGTGAAGGAGGTAATGTACGAGAGGCACATCGGACCTGGCCAAGCAATGAGGACACGGATCAGGCTCCGTACCAGCGATCTGTTTGAAGCAGGGGAACCCCAGGCGCAATCTCCGTATTCTCACTACTAAATAATTAGGCAGGCCCTTAGGAGGCAGGAGGGGAGAGTATGAAGTAGCAGTGGCATACCAATCTGCAGAGCTAGAGCCCCCCGAGATGCGGAGTTGGTGTTCCTCCCGGGACAGCCTGCCTATGGTTGCCTTTAGAGCTCCAAGAATGTATGAGGGGCTTGGGCGGAGGGGGAATGATATCTCTGGATGAGAGCAGGCAGCGCGTGCTGCGTCATCAGCTCTTTCATTGCCAGTAATCCCAAGATGACCTGGGAGCCAGTGAAGTATGATAGTGGCTCCCCTTTGACCAAGAAGAGTTGCAACCGTGTAAATTGCTGTTAGGAGGAACACATTATTATGGAGGGAGAAAGAGTGTAGCCGTTGAAGGGAGGAAAGACAGTCCGTATGGATAATGACACATCTATAATGGTGGTGATGAGCATGGCGCAATGTACCCAAAATGGCTGCAAGCTCTGCCTGGAAGGCAGACACTCCTGGGGAGAGGCGCCATGATTCAACCAAATTCCCCATGACAAAAGCAGATCCAGCAGAGCCATCAGGAGAAACAGAGCCGTCAGTAAAGTAGGTGGCCGAACCCAGGGAGTCTAAAGCAGCCACCCAACTAAGACCATCCTGACGAATCATGGCAGGAATAGAAGAGCGAGGTTTGGCCTCTGATGGACTGAGGATATGGAAAGGGAGTGGAGTCCAAGGTGGTGGATCTTTAAAGCCAGGGAAAGGAGAATCAGGGTCTTGGCACAAGCTTGGAGCAGCTCCCAAATTGTGAATGGTGGCAGCTGTGGTTCGGGCCCAGTCACGTTGAGGGAGCGCCTCAGGTGGACGGCCCAAAAGTCGTTTGAGCAGGGTTGATACAGGTAGATCAGGCCGGCGCTGCACCAGCTGGAGTGTGATTGTTGCTGCGCGTAGCGCAATGCGGTGCGTCAGTAATGGCAGCCCACTCTCCAAACGCAAATTCACTAGACGGGTCCAACGTGGAGCTCCGAGCATGATACGTAGACCATTGTTCTGTAGAACTTCCAAGGACTTGGAGATAGGTGGGGAGAGACCAGTCATACAGATTGCTCCGTAGTCCACCAGAGATCGCATGGAGTGAATGTAAAACGTGCGGAGGACAGAAAACGATGCCCTCAAGCTCCTTTTTGAAAGGTACCGGAGAGCAGCGAGGCAGGTGGAAGCACGTTCCCGCAGGTATCTGACGTGGCTTGCAAAGGTTAGGCCCTGGTCAAACCAGAACCCCAGATACTGGTGTGTGGTGACAAGAGTAAGCTGGTGACCCCCGAGAAGCAGTGGAAAGGCTGGGGGACGGAGGCCGAATGGCAGACACTTTGTTTTTTCCAGATTGATTTTCAATCCAAGCTCGTTGCATTTGGCACGGAGTCAAGACAGGGCAGAGTACGCCTGGGAGAAGCAATCTCGGCACGTAAAGACCAGAGCCAAATCATCTGCATAGCAGAGGAGAGAGATGCCTGGCCCATAATCGACGGTTAAAAGCCCCTCCATTAAGATGTTAAAAAGGAGAGGGCTTAAGACGCTCCCCTGGGGGGTGCCATTGGGATAGAGACGTAAAGCTGAGAGATGCCCCTGAAAACGGACCCCTGCAGATCGATCATGGAAAAAATCCTTGATCCAAGATAGGAGCCTGCCTCCTACATCCCTTGCTGCAAGAGCTGCAAGTATAACAGTGGGGTTTGCCAGTTCAAATGCCTTTTCGAGGTCGAGGAAGACAGCCATTCCCTTTCCTCCCCTCAGCTCCCCAAGGAGTGACGCGAGGCAATGAGTGGTACTCCTGCCAGGATGGTAAGTGTAAATCCTTGGGTGCAGTGGTCCCAGCCACCAAGCAAGACGAGCCCGCACAACCCTCTCAGCTGTCTTGGCAACACAGCTGAGAAGTGAGATGGGGCGCATGGCAGCGGGATCATGAGGCTTCGGAATTGGGTGAATGACAGCCGCCTTCCACGACCTCAGCAGACGCCCCTCAGACCATGAGACGTTAAGCAGATCAAGCAGTCGCTTGCTACCACAATCTCCAGCGTGTGATAGAACAGAGTATGCGAGCCCGTCAAGCCCCGGCACAGTATCCTCCCTGCGTTGCAGAGCTTTCTGAAGCTCCCCAGTGGTGATTGGACAATCAGCAGGGTCAGGCCTATTACACGCTGCCTGGATAGCTACAACACGAGAGGGGGACAGCTGCGCCTGCAGGGCTCTGACAGACTGCGGGAGATTGGAAGACGCGGAGCGGTCGGCGAAGTGCTGAGCAAGACGGCTGGCCTCAGCGGCAGGGTCAGGATGGGAGGGAGGGTGAGGAGGGCGTGGATCGGAGATGGACCTGATTCTCCTCCACATCTCATGGAGAGTGGAGTGAGAGTCTAGGGTACGACACCATCTGATCCACGCCTTCTCCCTAAGGTGGCGCTTCTCGGAAGTCACATGCCGTGTAACAGCAACCAGGTACCGGCAGTGCGGAGATGTACGGCGCCGTCGGTACTGCTTGCGCGCCGCATTGAGCCTCCGGTTCAGTTCCTTGACCCTGTCACAGTAGAACCAGCCGTCTCGGTAGCACCCCGTCGAGCGCTGCCGCAACGGGATAGCAAGAGAGGCAGCTTGTGCAAAAGAACTTGCTACCTGATCTGCTCTGCTCTCGAGGTCTGAGGCAGGAGGGGATGTCTCAAAGGCCATTGTGAGAGCACTGGCAAAGGCCGTCCAGTCCGCCCGGTGTAGGTCCCACCGTGGTGGTGGAGGTGGGGGTGGCGGGAGGGGAGCGAGAGGCAGGTCAACCATAAGGGCAAAGTGATCACTCGCAAGGTGAGGGTGGAGTGACCACGACGCCAAGGCCACAAGTGGTGCTGACACAAGGGAGAGATCGAGGCGACCTCCCCCAATATGGGTGGGTTCTGCCACATCATTTAATAGGGAGACACCACCCATCTCCCCCAGAACCAAAGAGATGTGCCGTCCTGCTTCATTGGACTGAAGAGGCGAAGATAGAAAGGCGTGGTGGGCGTTAAAGTCGCCCCCTATGTATATGGTTCCCCTGGCAGCCTGGGAGAACAGATCTCCCAACTCCAGGGTGCCCCTCTGGCTCCGGTAGACATTATATACTGTAAGGGGCGGCGTAGCCAGATGGAGAACCACACCTTGAACCTCCACATCAGGTCCACAGAAAGGAGGGGGTTCACAATCCGTGCACGCGATATGGTCCCGAACCAGAATGGCACATCCCCGTGTGACGCCACGAACGTACGGGAGGAGATGGGTGGTGTAACCCGGGAGATGAAATGTGGAACCGTCTGGGAGCAGGGTCTCCTGCAGTAGGATGACATGGGGGCGGTCCCTCTCGGCCGCCTCCTGCAAGAGTGGGAGCTTGTGCCGTGCTCCTAAACAGTTCCACTGGAGGAGTCTAAGGGAGGAGGAGTCCTGCCATCTGGGGAGAGACAGAGACGACCTGCCTCTGACGTCTAAGTTGAGGCTATGTCCATAGTTGTCTCCACCGAGGGTGGAGACTCGTCTCTTTGAAGGGGGCAAGGTTGGGTCCAGTGAGGGGCTGCAGATAGAGCGGCTGAACTGCGGGTCTTGACCGCTTGAAGGAGTGGGCTGGCTTGCGTGGGGAAGCCCGTTTCCCCCTTGAAGAGGGAGCATGGTGGCGAGGGGCAGGCTTGGCACCGAGGCCTTCCAGCTTCCTGGAGATCACCTCGTCTAATATGCGATCTGCAGCAGAGCTGATCGCAGTTGCCTTTATGGTGATCCCCAGCTTTAGAGACACTGCTTTGGCAACAGCCACAGTGATTTGAGATCCCAGATCTCTTATGTCCTCCTGTGAGAAAGTTATGACAGGTTGAGCAGGGGCAGTGGGTGGGCTGGGCACTGAGCTGGGTTTTGGTGGCAAAGCCGTAGGTGGTGGACTGAGCGTCGGGATGGGTGGCGATGGGAGGCTGGACTGCAATGGGCAGTGAACCTCTGCAGTGGTCTGGCTCACCGTGAGAGCTGAGGGCAAGTGAGGAAAGTCTTGATCGCGGAAGGCTGGTGGGCGCGGAGCAAGAGGGCGGCATTGTTGTCCCCACATGAAAGTGCTGGTGGGAGCTGAAGTTGCACTGGCGGCCTGTTGTTCTTGCACGAATGCAACCTGTCTCTCCCGACCCTGTTCCACGCGGCGAAGTCTCGCAGGGCAATTGCGGTGCCAGGCGTGATGTTTCCCTGAGCAGTTGGGGCACTTGGCAGCGACCTGTTCCTTTGCCTTGAACCGTTTCAGGCATTGGTCTGTGTCGTGCACTCCACTGCACATACCGCAGATCATGGGGCAGTTGCAGGTGGCACAATGATGCCCGAAGCGTTGGCACCGGTAGCAGCGCAGCGGTTCTGGCGTGAAGGGGTGGAGAGGAAAAGTGCCCCAATTGCCCAGGTCGAGGGACGGCACTAGAGGCCCGCGGAGGGTCACACAGACCTGCAGTGTCTCCTCCCACGTCCTCTGAGTCTGGCAGCGCTCTGCTGCCTCGACAAGAGGGTGCCGTAAGAGGATATCCATCGGCATACGCCGGGGATATCCCATGACTGTTGCCTTGACAGTCTGTCCTCCTGGAGACAGTTCCACTATCTTTATAATGGGTGCTTCCTCCTCTGCCACTGCCCTCAGCCGAAGGTATGACTCCTCCTTGGTGGGGATCAGCACGCAGCTGTTGTCTCGGCCGTAGCGATTCGCGGTCACGAGGCCTGGCAGGTGGTTCTCCAACGCCGCTACCGCATCGTAGCTGGTCTCGTATCCCTCCTGGAGAGGAACACGAAAGGCCAGGAAGGACGAGCGAGGAGGAGGAGGAGGCGCATCTGAGATTGAAGGGCGAGTTGCAGAGGGATGCTGCCGTGGCACCAAAGTCCTGTATGCAAGAGCGTGAGCGTTTCCCTGTGGCGCTCATCGTGTTTTTCGTGTCACAGGGATAAAACCATCGGTGTCAGGAAAGTCGACGGGCATAGCAGAAGGGGCAGCTCCAGCAGGAGAGGCAACAGTAGCTGGTGCAATTGCAGCACGGGCTGCATTGTGTGCAGCCGAGGCAGTAGGTGGTGACACTTTGGTAGAGGTTGATGCCTGACTGCGCGGGCACTCAGAGGGAGAGGCAGCTGGATGGATGGCACCAGAGGTCTGTGCCTTAGCTCTGGGAACAGGAGGAGGAGCCGAAGCATCGTCCTCCATCGCCTCATGCACACGTGCAACCTTGGTTGCACGTGCCGAAGTGGAAGGGGGGCCTGAGGCGACACGCCGCGTGTGGGGAACAGTCCCCTTAACTCTAGGAGAAGGAGGGGAGGCAGAGGCGACGCCTGACATCGACGAGTGGGAGCTAGCGTCTGAAAGACGCTGCTCCCGCTTTGCACCTGGCAGGGCAGCAGGGCGAGGCGTCCTCTGCTGGGAAGGGGTTTGACGGGCTGGGCCCGTGGGCCGGGGGATCTGCATCCTTCCCATGTCCCTGAGGGACAGACACACAAACACACACAGACGCCACTCACACAGACACACAAACACACACAGACGTCACTCACACAGACACACAAACATACACAGACGTCACTCACACAGACACCCAGACAGGTACACCAACACTCACTCTGAAAACCGGAAAACAATAAACCATAAAAAAGGTCTAGTTCCCTACAGTGACGGGCAACCTATGCTCCCCGCCCTCTAAAGGGCGACGTGGGAGGCCCCGCCACTGCCCCTTTCGGGACTTCCCTAATCTATAAGAGCTGCCCTCACTGCCTCCTTTAACCAGGCCCTAATGGCCCCCCTTCATGAAAGTGCCCTAACGGCACCCCTTCAGGGTTTGGCGTCGTACTGCAGCGAGGGACACTAACGGCAGGCCAAAAAAAAACACACACACACACACACACACACACACACACACACACACACACACACACACACACACACAAACACACACACACTACACAAACACTCTCACAGTCAGGCAGTGGCTGTCTGTCAGAGACAGAGTCAGAGCCAAAGCACAGAAAGAGAAAGAAATTCACTCTCTGTGCTGGAGACTAAGTCCAAAAGAGCTGAAAACAAGGAAAAACTGGCAAAAATCAACCTCAGTAAACGAGACTAAGTCCAGTCTGAGAGAGAGAGTGGCCAGAGCTCCAAACCAGACAGTGTCTGAGCAAGGAGTGTGAGTGCCCTACAAGCTTTGTCTCGTGGCTCCCCATCACATCCCCTAGTCCTGTCTGTCTTGGAGTGGCTCTTCATATTATGTAGGCGAGGATACTATGCACAACTGTGTTGGGTCCCTGCATATGTGGGGGTCGTGGGCAATGAGATTGCTGACTCTTTGGCGAGAGCTGCTGCCTCTCGCCCTTCCTCTCCTCATTACCGTGTCCCATCCGAGGATTTATGTGCAGCCACTGTGGAGACTGTCCGTTTCTGCTGGCAGAGGAGGTAAGATTCAGCAGGGGCGAACAAACTCCGCAGCATTCGTCGGAACCTGGGCGACGGGGGGTATGTGGGACTGTCCCGACGGTGGGAAACGACTTTGGCCCGTCTCCGGATTGGCCACACCAGGCTGATTCATGGTTTTTTAATGGAGAGGGCGCCCCCTACCTGCTGTGATGACTGTCTGGTTCCTTTGACTGTGCGGCATCTTCTTGTGGAATGCCCCAATCTTCAGGACCTTCATCGGCGGAACCTTTCCGGGTGTCGAACCGGCAATGGATCGTACCTTCTCTCCTCGGTGCTTGGGGAAGAGGCTTGTGCTATGGAGGGAGGCACCTTCTCCTTTGTGCTGAGTTCTGGCCTTCTCCACAAGCTGTAGGGTTTTACCATATTTTAGGTAGTGTTTTAATGAAAATGTTCTAGTTTTAACCTCTGTCTTTCCACTTGGTTTTTAGTTTTGATTGTTTCTTTTATACTGTTGGTTTGTTTTATGTATCGCTTTTCTTTTTGCTTTATATCTTTTTTTATATATTTTGACTTTCTTTCAATGTTTGTGTTCGACGGCATATGACCTCTGCTGTTACGCTGCCATGTCACATTTTCTTTCATTCATTCATTCATTCATTCCACTGTAGGTACTAGATACGACTAAGATCTATCTATAGCCCGACGCCCTAATCCCGCAAAGGGTGGCCGCAGACAAAACGCCTCCAAGTCGCTCTGTCACCCACCATTTGACTACCCTCCCCCCAACTCACTCCCCCCTCCCTCATACACCTCTCAACTCCATTCCTCCACCTCATCCTTGGTCTACCCCTCCCTCTCCCTCCCTCCACCTCACCTACATACACCCTCTTAGTCAGTCTTTTATTCTTCATTCTCTCCACATGTCCAAACCACCTCAGTGTATTTCTCCTAATCTTCTCAACCACATCCACATCCACCCCACAACGTTCCTTCACTTCATTCGACAACCTGTCCCTCCATGTCACTCCACATGCTCCTCTCAAGTAACTCATTTCCACTGCTCTCACGACTAAGATCATTAAGAAAATAATAAGTCAGAATGCAAGAGAGATCTAGGAGTCATGGTTATTAACGACCTTAAACCAAGGCAACAGTATATTAATGTGAGAAATAAAGCAAATAAGGTTCTTGAATTTATTTCGCTAGCCATGGCCACTATTGGTATCAAAAGGAATACTGCCACTTTTTCTAGCATTAGTAGGCCACATTTAGACTGTGCCATGCATTTTTTGTGGCCGTCCGATAGAATGCATATACATTTGTTAGGAAATGTACAGAGAACAATCACAAAAATGACACATGATATTCGTAACCTTTTAGATGAAGACAGACTAAAAAGACTAAATTTGCACTCATTAAAAAGTCGCAGAGTAAGGGGAAGCATAACTGAAGTGTTTGAGTGGATGAAGGGACTAAAAAGGGAGATATTAGCAAGGTACTTAAAGTAAGCACACAGAATAGAACTGGAAGTATCGGTTTTAAAGAAGATAAATTCCGTTATAGTAAGGAAATGGGTAGAAATTGGCTTTGCCAGTCGAATAGTGGACGAATGTAATAAGCTATCAAGTAATGTAGTCGTTGCCCCTTCCACTGAGAGTTACAAGCATAGGCTAGATAGGCATATAACAAGTAAGGGCTGGATAAAAAAAAAAATAAAATAAATAAAAACTAAATACCAGTACAGATTTATTCTTCTTCCTTTTCAGGTTCCACAAGGGTAGTCTCTTTTTTTTCCATTCATACTTTCCTATACAATGTCCACGCAGCTTTTCTATACTGTGTGTTGACCCTTCTTACTTTTTCCTGCCGGTTTTGGCTGGAAGGTTCTGCAGGCAGTGGATAGACTTCTCTCTTGTTATCCTTATCTTATACTAGTAGTTTAGTCACTCTTGTAGGAGCTGCATAGCGTGGGCCAACTGACTTACTGCAGTAATCCGATTATGTTATGTTTGTTTAATTTTCTTCAGCTGCTCAAGTTTGACGGGTTAGATATATCGTTCATTAACCCCTTCAGTAACTGAGTGCTCCCCTAAGTTTAGTGACTGCTTCTAGAAGCATTTTATAAAATTCATCACAATGAGGACGTCAATTAACCACCAATCCCATCGTCTCCACTTACTTATTTTCCTTCACTTCTTCAATCATGCCTTCTCTCCCAGTTCCTTGACTCTGACATTCCCAATTCTTCCACATCCCTTCTTTCTCTCCTTTTCCACCTCCTTACCTTCCACTTTGCCACTCTCCCTCTTCAATGAATCTCTTCGTACCATCTTGTCTTTATGACGTCATTTTTATTTTTTTTCCCATCCGTAACCCTCCCATATCCTTTTTCCTTTTTTTTTTTTTTTCTTTTTCTTTTATGTTTCTGCACCACTTTCTGTCGTTACATACTCGGTGGCAGATGGTGGTGACCATCAACCACCCACATGATGTATTGGTGTCTACTTGGTTCTTCGTCTTTATCCTTCTTTTTCTGTCTGCCTTCCTTTTTATCCAATTTCTCGCATCATTCTTCTCACGTTTTATTACTTTTCTTTCCATTTCAGGTGGCTATAAACTGTGTGATAAACCTAATGGTTTCCTGCAACCCAGGAAACAACTACAACGCTGGGTGGTAACCATACAATCAAATAACGGGGTGATGGGGAGTCTGCAATGGAGCCTCTGTTAACTGGGTGAAGACGGAAATGCGGCGTCCACCCGGGAACCAAACGTTCACACTCCTCCATGAACCTCACCACAGTGAGGCTCTGTCTACCGCAAGGGAACATCGGTTCACTGCGAAGGGCGGCACTGCAGCGGCGGTTGCTTGCCTGCAATTGATGGGTGGGCTCGGTTAGGCAGGTCAGCGTTGCTCAACAACTCTACTGTACGTACAACACTTCATGATATTCAATCATCTTCCCTTTGTCCTTCCCTATTCACTCTTCATCCTCCACTCCGGTATCCCTATCCTCTCTCATCAACCCTCCGACCCTCCCTCGTCTAATCGCTTGCCCTCCCCATGTTCCTCCCTTTCCCTCCTCTGCATCCCTCCCTCCCCTTCTCCCTCCCTTCCTCACATCTCCCCACATTCCTTCCTTTCCTTCCACTTCTTTCTCCCCTCCTCTCGTTCCTCCCTGTTCTCCCCCTTCCACTATTGTCATCAGGCGCACTGTAACAGTTCTGTTCCCTTGGTCCTTCTTACATATCCGCTCCGACGGATAAGAAATGAAAAAAAAAAAAAAAAAAAAAAAAACAGAAACAAGAGCATTCCACCAGCTACAAATACACATTTGTGCTAAAGTGTGGAATGTAGTAATGGGTACAGGTGTCCAAATCTGCGCAGGGCAAAATTACTGAGAGAGAGATGGGAAAACACACACACACACACACACACACACACACACAAAAGAACATCTATGATGGGAGGAGATTTGGAGACCTATACCCATTACTACATTCCACATTTTAGCCACAATTTGAAGCTGGTGGAAACATGGAAAGAAACATGTACACTTGACAAACGGCATTTTGGTGTATGGTACGCTCGCGTGCGCCTTTTTCTTTTGGAGTTTTGACTGATGAAGAAGAAAGAAAGCAAGAACAAAATCGATATTTTTGCGGTTCGATTTTGCAACTTCCACGAAGGTTGGCAAGACTTTGCGTGTAGTTTTACACTTGAATAACGAAGGTCTTTTAGTTCATAAGCTTAGAGCTGGGCTTTGAGACCGTTTTCGTGAAAATGCTCCTATACCCTATAGGACGGGATGCCAGTTTGAACCTGCACCATTCCTACTTACGGAGTGCTACCGCACTCCTTGACAATCTCAATTTCATTTCCTCATCCACTTTTTCCTTCCACTCTTAATCGCACCCTTCTGATTTTTTTTTTCCTTCTAAATTCCCTCTTCATCTCTGCATTTCTTAGCCATTAGCTCACATTATCAGTAAAGAGGCGAATTTGATCCCAGACTGAGGCATGGAATGATTCGATGCATTGAATTTCAATGGAACAGAGTTAGCCAATTATCAACGACCCACCGATATGTCATAAAAAAAATTCTCCGCTAATACCATCACACCCTTCGGCAGTGAGAAAACCCTAGCATATTTTCACTATCAGTGGTGGGTATTGGCGCCGAGATGGTGACATGGGAAGATGTGTGGGATGCAGGAGGACTGCTGAAGCATAGCAGAGCGAACTGTCTGATACACGGAGCAGAACCGGGGAATTAACGTTAATCATATTTTTTCGGTGGTGCTTTAGGTACAAGTGTTTTGGCCACAGGTGGGTGGGAAACTTAGGTGGTCATACACAAACAGAGTGAAAACTGTTCATCATCATCATCATCATCATCGTCATCATTATCATCATCATCATCATCATCATCATCGTCATCATCATCATCATCATCATATCTTCGTTACTATTATTATCATCTTCAACTCAGCTAAAGTGAATGACTTGGAGGACAGTGACAAAGCTAGTGTACCTCCACCACAAGATACGGATGATTTTTAATACGTGTACATCATCAGCATCATCAGTAAAGGAGCTGGGGACCAGCTACGGCATGGCCCCGGTACTACAAGTTGTGTGTTTCAAAAATAGTGATGGTGTTCGCACCCTCACTATTTGTGGTTCTCAAGGAAATTAATTTCCCAAACCTGCACTCTGATCCAGCTACATTGCAGAACGTACCTTTGTTATTCCCTTCTTCTCTCCTGTGATTTTCCTTCTTTCAACTTTCTCGCTTTTTCTTCTATTTTTTCTTTATTATATACATCTAGCAGAGTCAGGGATAAGAGAGGAGCCCCAGAGAAAAATGCAGACAGTCCAACGATGAAAAATGTCTCACTCGTCCTTCCAGATTTAATATGACAAGGATGAGAGAGAGAGAGAGAGAGAGAGAGAGAGAGAGAGAGAGAGAGAGAGAGAGAGAGAGAGAGTTACACAGGAAGTGCAGGGAACAGGCCTGTTGACCCATGACGAGGTTGTCTGCTAGCAAAAAGACTAATTTTACATGGATCTGACCATTGTGTAAGAGAAAAAGATAGATAAGAGGAAGTCCGTCCCCAACCAACCACACCATCCTGTTAAACCGACAAGAGAAGGATAAAAAAAAATGTTTGTTAGAAACATGCACGGAAATTTTATAGAAGATGCAGAAAACGAACGACTATTCACCACATAATGTCTGTTCCACAGATCTGCAAAAGAAAACCACGGATCTGCAAAAGAAAACCAAACACAATCACAGAATGTTCCCATTAATCAGACTGCAACACCAGTCGAGCAGGGCAGTACTCCCAAGATGGATGGAAAGCTGATGACAGGGAAAGCTTGAGATCTCGTTTCATCAGCCTTCGGGCCTAGCTTCTGATCATCCCCCTTCGGTGAACTTTTTCAGTGTTTCAGTATCACAGGGAGTAGTAGTAGTAGTTGTTCCCGGGGCAGTCTGGCCGAACAGCCCCGAATCCCTTAGGAAGGCCATGGCTGAGACCAGGCTTTCCCACAGAGCTCTCAAAGAGTGTATGCTGTGTTGTTGGCGTAGGTGATTGTGTGCAATGCCGTCTTCCATAATGTGCTTAATAATATGGGATGTTGTGTTGCATTCTGGACAGGCATCAGCGACAGAGTTATCCAGCCTCTTCTGGTAGCTTAAGAGGGCTGGATGGTGCCCACATCTCAGCCTGGCCAGGTGGACCCTGTCCTCACGAGGAAGATAGGATTCAGAAGGGTGGATGTCAGGAGGCCGTGCATGCAGCTGTGTGTTTTCTTGAAGTTACTGAATGGAGTGACGAGTGATATGAGTGTGGATATGCTTCTGGAAGCAGACTGGAAGTCTGAGGTGGGCGAGAGGGGAGAGATGACAGTATTTGTGTATGGTATCGTGTGCTGGGTGTTGTTTTGATGTTCCTTGGTGTGGGTGGATGGGCTGCCATGTAGTATAGTGGATGTTGTGGGTTTGTGGAGGCTGCAGCAAGGAACTGGGTGCCTCTCATGTCTAGGTTATCCTTGACTTTGAGGACTTTGGTTTCTTGATGTAGGTGGTCTGTGGGCGTAGTAGCTGTGCAGTCTGTGATTATTTTTAGGGCCTTGTTCTGTATGGTCTGTAGAGTGTTGTACTGTGTTTTGGTGAGGTTGGGAGCCCAGGCAGGGCTTGCATAATTCATCACTGAACGTATGTATTGTTTGTATACTGTGGTGGTGGTTTCTTTGTTGTGTCCGAATTGTGTATGGGCAAGTGACCTCAAGGCATTGAGTCTTGGTGTTATTTTATTTTTAATGTTTGTGATGTGTTGTTTAAATGACATTGATGTATTGTATGTTACACCAAGGATTTTGTGTGTGTGTGTGTGTGGTAGGAGAGTGTTGTTTATGGTGAGGTGTGGGATGTGACTGTGGTTTGCTGTCCAGTTTGTGAGAAGGGTCACTGTAGATTTGGCTGAGGGTATTTTGAGCCTGTTTGTGGTGAACCATTCGTGTAGTGTGTTGAGGTAAGGTTGGAGGATGTGTACAGCTGTGTTTGCGTTTTGGTGCGTACATGTAAGTGTTAATCATCTTCATAGGAAGCTATGTGTATCTGTGGTGTGTGGGGTGTGGGTATGTCGTGCATGTATAGGTTAAAGAGTGTAGGAGACAAAACAGATCCTTGGGGGACGCCGTTTGTGAAATTTCTGATGTTAGAAGACTGACCGGTAAATGTTACGTGTGCACATCTGCCTGCTAAGTAGTTTGCCAGTCATATTTTTGTGTTAATGTGCATGTTTGTGTTGAGTATTTTGTTTGTGAGGTTGTGGGGGGGGGGGGGATGGCATCAAAACCTTTGCTAATGTCTACTGTGATTAGGAGTGTTCTGTGTGGTGGCCTAGTTGAGTTCATGCCATCAAAAACTCTCTGTGTAAGGTCTGTAAGATGGGTGTTTGTGGAGTGTAGTGGCCTAAAGCCATGTTGTGATTGGGCTAGGGGAATGTGAGGTGTGACTAGCTGTAGTACCAGTCGTCCAGTGACTTTATAGGAAGTGCAAAGGAGTGTGATGGGGCGGTGTGAGGAGGGTAACGTGGGGTCTTTGTTGGGTTTAGGGGTAGTGATGATGATGCCATGCTTCCAGATGTTGGGTATTATGTTGTGTGATTAGCTGTAGTTTGATATGTTGGTGAGTACTTGTTTGCCTTGTGGTCCAAGGTGTTTAAGGTGAATGTTGCTTATGTTGTCTGGTCCACAGGCAGATGAGTGTTTAAGGTTGTTAATGATGTGCTTTGTCTGGTTGTAAGTGAAAGGTGCGTAGTCTGGGTCAATGGGGAACTGTCTCTTACGTCGGATGATACGTCAGTCTTCGGGATGGGGGTTTAGATGGCTGACTTGTGAAAAGTGATTGATGAGAGTGTTTGCTTGTTTGTTCGAGGGAATGTGCCTGTTGTTGTGATGGCAGCGTGTGATTGTGTGGTGTTGCTGTTGGAAAGTGTGATGATGTTTAGCGTTTTGTAGAGTTTGCTGACGTTTGTTTTGTGGTCAAGTGTTTGGAGGTAATTTTTCCAGTTTAGTGTTTGCTGTTCTGATATTTTATTGTTTATTTGAGTATTGAGTTCTTGTATTTGTTGTTTTTTTAACGGGGAAGCCTGAGCTAAAGATTTTCAAGGGTAGCCAGAAGAAAAAAAAAGAAAAGAAAAGAAAAGAAAAGGTCGTGTTGGTTTCCGGATCCAGTGAGTCCTAAAGGCAAAATTTAAAACAGCGACATTCAAATAGCAATAAAACTGGGGTCGGGAGACAAAGGAATCCATGTTGCCCGGACATATAAGGTATGTTTGGTGGTGTCTGAGGTGGGTATGTTGTGAGGAGAGGACCCCAAGTTTTATCTTATTATACAATATGTTCAGTGGAATTCAAAATTTCTTCTTCAGAACTATCACCTTTTGTAGATGCTAAAGGAACTGTTTATATACGCTGTAGCGAGGCCACTATTAAGATGTTGCTCCAGGATGATGAACAAGGTATATTGTGACTTACGTTCACAGTTGTTGTCATATCCCACACAATGAACGACCCACTGTACGATGAACCTGTAAAGTCAACTGCATGTGTTATTGGGTTTGACCTATACGAGTATATAATAAGTTTACATTAGGAAAAAGTGACAGGGAGGTGCAGTCAGAACTGTGAATCTGAGAGTAATACACACTTGCCAGTACATGTGATGTACAAACGTGAAATTTGGATGATACTTCAGGGATATAAGTCAGAAATATCTGATGAGTGCAAACAAGGGCTGATGGACGAATGAATGATTACCCAAGGAAGGTAAGACTGAGAGTGATATGAGTGTGTGCGTGTGTGTGTGTGTGTGTGTGTGTGTGTGAAGATGAGACCCTTGTCGATCCATCTTAACAAGTACTTGCACATGGACCTTCCTTTTAAAAAAATATGCAATGGCTAATAGGATCAGCAAAATCCTGAATACTTACGAACAGACAAACAGCTGACAATTATATATGAACATTAAGCCAGTTGTTCCTTGCTAATTTCAGTGATGAATAAAAGGTAAATAAACATAACTCTTGTTTAACTTCTTCAAGCATATTCCTACATACAGTAATGAATCTTATCTTTGTAAAAAAAAAAAAATAATAATCTGGGAAAGGAAGAAAATCGTATTACCTCACCGAGTTCAGCCAATGGGCTGCAGTGTTGGGTCGAAGGTGCCTGGAAGGGTGAGGTTTGCACTCTTTTGGGAAAAGTCTGAAAGCGTGGAAGATCAATCAGTCCTCTTTCAAACTTTTCATGAAAAATGAGTAGAAGGAAATGGAAGAAGAGGAGGAAAGAAGAGAATGAAGTGGTGAAGAAGGGATGGATGCAAAGCAGGGAAGAGATAAGGGAAAATTTATTAAAAAATGCTAAGTGATGGGAGAAGAATGACGAAAGAACGCAGGAAGGAAAAGGAAAAAACGAATGAAGTGAGGAGAAAGAAATGGACTTGAAAGACAGGAGACTAAGGAAGGGATGACAGTAAGAAGAAATGGGAGTCAGAGGGAAAACGGAAAAAAAGGAGGCATTGGAAAATTAGGAAAACAAGAGTGGGCAAAGAAAGATGAAAGTAGAGATGATGGAAAAGAAAGGAATGGAGGATATGCATATTATAGTTTAAAAAAGCAGAGAAGAGAAGACAAACAGGAATGCCTGGCTGGAAGAGTGAGGAAGGTAAAAGAATAACTGTAGCAGAAAAAGAAGGGCCCAAACAAAGAGATAAAACAAAGGGAGACAGAGTAAGAAAAAGAAGATGAAAGAGGAAAAAAAAAAGAATATCATGGTAGGTCTGAGTTAAGGAAGGACTGAATAAGTGAATGAAGGAGAATCGATGAAAAAGTTGCATATTTAGGAAGCCAACCAAAAAGGAAATGGGAAATGAATAACGAGAAGGAGAGAGTAAAACGATGAGAAGCAGACAGCAATGTTAAGAAGGAGAGAAAAGTACAGCGGAGTTAAAATGTTTAGAGGCGATTTGGAGAAAATAAAGCTGAAAGAAAATGGAAGGAATGGAGTGGAAGGAACTCGGAGGAGAAAGAAAAAAAAAACAAGAACGGGAGGATGAAAAGCAAAAAAGGGCAAACAAAATATAGTAATGTAGGACAGGAGAACGGAAAGAATGTGAAGGAAAAAATAAATGAGAAACATTATACAATGGTAATAAATAAATAAAAAGTAAAAAAAAAAAATGGATGGAAGATGGGCTGAAAAGATGAGAAGGAATGTGTATATGTATGGACAAAATTTCATGAATACAATGTACTGAAGTACATTTCCAAACAGCGTAATAACAATATGCCAAAGTTGTCCAAAAAGCACTGTCTGGTACCTTAACATTTCAAAATTCAACAGATAACATGACAACTTCTTTGGGGGGAGGAGGGTTTGGTAGTTACATCGAAAGTCATTTAAGTCAGAAGTGAAACACAGGTGCCTATTGATGCATAATGGTGTATTGAGTTGCAGCAAATTTTATTGTAGCTCTTCGATAAGGCATCCCAGAGCTTTAAACTGATTCACTTGACGTCAGTCAGGTGATTTAGGTTTTCGAATGCGGGTTGCTAAGACACTGTATATATTGTTACGGAACAGAGAAAGATAATGTACACTTTAAGTGAGAATACTAAAAGTCACTACTGTCCCGTAAAGTTCCAGGTTCAAAACAAAAAAGTTAGGTAAAATTACAAGTTAAAGTTTAATGCTCAAACTAACAACAAAACATTCAGGACTCATAAGGATAATGTAATGGTAAAAAACAGGTTAAATATATGGTTAACTGCAATAGCCTCTATTAACACGAAATTAGCAAGAGTAAATTTATCTAAGTCAGCCCTGATAAAATGAAAATACACCGGGCAATGCTCAGTTAATGTAAGATAAATTATTACAGATACAAACTATTATTAACAATTGGCTGACATGAAACTTTACATTAATCACAAAAGAACCTTACTAGGCCTACAAAATAACACCTTATGCTATACAGTACAAGAACAAAATGTAATAACACTTATACTCAAATTACACAGCTGCTAGATGGTTGGAGACTTTCTGAGCACTCACAATAATAATAACTGTACAGGGGAGGACAGAGATGTGAACAAAATGAGGAGCAGATCTAAGTGGCCATAATGCAGAGACTGAGCTCATTATATAGGGGCCAGCGGAGCTTGATACAACTTGTAAGAAGGACGCGCAAATGAAGCCTAGGGGACAAAGAGCTGACAATCCTGCTCTGAACAACAGAAAGGACGACTTACTCTACTATAACGGTAGAAGGGGGGGACTGAGGCAGAACACGCTCATGATCAAACAGGCAGCACACTGTACGTTAGAATTACACAAAGGATGATGAAATCATAGGCTATGTAACACCTCCCCACAAAGAAAAAGAAATTTACAAAGGAAATTTCTTATTACTCTAAAACAATCTGTCTAAAGTCTAGATAAGCAATCTGCAATAACATTTTCTTTCCCCTTGACATGTTGTATGTCTAATGAATACTCCTGAAGAAGTAGACTCCATCTTGTCAATCTCTGATTTTTATCTTTAAACTTACTAAGGAATTTCAGTGGGTTATGATCGGTATAAATGACTATGGGGTCAAAACCAGAACACAAATAAAATGAAAAATGCTGTAAACCCAAAATCAAGGCCAAAAGCTCTTTCTCAATACTTGAGTAGTTCTTTTGAGGTGGAGTGAACTTCTTACTGTAATAAGATACAGGGTGTTCAATACCCTGATCATCCTCTTGCAGCAAAACAGCCCCAGCTCCTGTATCACTTGCATCAACAGCCATCTTAAAAGGCTTAACAAAATTTGGAGTAGCGAGCACTGGCTGACTTAATAGAATAGCTTTAAGTTTGTTGAAAGAGGATTCACAGTTATCGGTCCAGACAAATTCAACTCCCTCTTTCAGTAGGTCTGTAAGTGGTGATACAAGAATTGAAAAGTTAAGAACAAATCTCCTGTAATAACCTACCCTTCCCAAAAATCTTTGTAGCTCTTTCCTACTTTTAGGTCTGGGAAGATCACTTATAACCTGAACCTTAGCTCCTGGCGGTGCAACATGTCCATCACCAATTACGTACCCAAGGTACTGAACTTTAGCTTGACCAAACTCACACTTTGATAAATTAGCTACAAGATTAGCCTGAACTAAACGCTCAAGAAATTTACTGACATGGCATAGGTGATCTTTCCAGTTGTCATTGAAGATTAATACATCATCAATATAAACAACACACCCTGCCAAACCCTCTGTTACAACATTCATGAGCTTCTGAAATGTGGCTGGTGCATTCTTCATACCATATGGCATTACCGAACATGCAAAAGTCTTTCCTAGTGTTACAAAACATGAGATCTCCCTAGCACGTTCAGTCATAGGTACTTGCCAGTATCCCTTTAACAAATCAAACTTACTTATGTACCTAGCCTTTCCGATCTTGTCTATGCAATCTTCCACACGAGGGAGAGGGTGTCTGTTTTTGATTAACACGTCTGTAGTCAATGCAAAGCCACTGTGACCCACCTGGCTTAGGGACTAGAGTGACAGGAGAACTCCACTCGCTCTGACAGGGCTCAATCATCTTGTGGTCCAACAGGTAGCCAAGCTCCTTCTGGATGAGAGGAACTTTCACTGCGTTCACACGGTAAGGAGGCAATTTAATTGGCTTTGTGTCTCCAACATCGACAACATGCATCAACACAGTGGTTCTTCCTGGAGTGGCACGGAACACTTGCGGGTACTCCTGCAGTAATGCCGAAAACTCCTGCCTTTCCTCGGGAGGTAGATGAGAAAGCTTAGTCTGGAGATCATTCATGATATCAGGATTCTTCCCCAAACTATCACTCAGGCTCATACTACATGGGAGAGCTTCACTTGCAGACTCGGGTGGAACAGCTACAGTGCAAACTGGATTATTTTCGTCCCGCCTGTGATATAACTTTAGCATGTTGATGTGACAAAGTTGCTTGTTCGTTCTACGATCTGGTGTGGCGATGACATAGTTGACATCACTGAGTTTCTTCTCCACGAAATAAGGACCACTAAACTTGGCTTGAAGAGGTTGCCCATGCACCGGTAGCTGAATCAAAACCTGATCTCCTGGCTGAAAGTGGCGTAACCTGGACTTCTTATCATACCAAGTCTTCATCTTCTCCTGAGCAGCTCCTAAATTCTCTCTCACCAGCTGTAAAGCAGTGGACAGCCGTTCTTTGAACTTCATCACATACTCCAGCAGGTTGACGTCATCTTCCTCCGACAGCCAGCATTCCTTGAGTAGCTTAAGGGGTCCTCTTACTTCATGGCCAAACAGTAGTTCAAAGGGTGAGAAGCCCAGTGATTCATTTGGAGATTCTCTTGCGGCAAACACAACGAATGGAAGACCTTTATCCCAGTCTTTCTGATGTTCCAAACAGTATTTCTTGAGCATTGATTTGAGTGTTTGATGATATCTCTCCAACGCTCCTTGGGTCTGGGGATGGTAAGCTGAAGACGTGATCTGGGAGATGCTCAACTCTTTCAGAGACTGCCTGAAAACATTTGACATGAAATTACTTCCCCGGTCTGACTGTACCTCCTTAGGCAAACCAAACTTTGTGAAGAACCCTAGCATTTCCTTAACCACGTTCTTTGCTGAGATATTTCTAAGTGGAATGGCTTCAGGATAACGAGTAGCCATATCAATCAGGGTCAACACGTAAGAAAATCCTGAAGAAGTCTTAGGAAGAGGGCCCACAATATCCACCAACACACAGGTGAAAGGCGCCTCAAAAGGAGGAATGGGAACTAGAGGTGCAACCTTTTCGGTCTGATTACACTTCCCCACAACTTGACAGGTGTGACAAGACTTACAATACCAGGAAACATCCCTGAAGATACCTGGCCAGTAGAAGTGTTTCAAAATGCGTGCCACAGTCTTCCTCACTCCAAGGTGTCCTGCCAAACCGGAATCATGAGCCACTCTAATGATATCCTGCCTACAAACACGAGGGATGACAACTTGATGTACAACCTCCCATTCACAGTCGGCTGATGCTGTTGGGGGTCTCCACTTCCTCATAAGTACTCCTGACTTTACATAATAACAAGTAGAAGCACCAACTGACTCTTCCTCACTGCAAGCAGAGTTAGCTAGACCTTTCAACTCAGGGTCAGCAACCTGCAACTCAACCAACTCTTGACGAGACAAATTATCAACACTACGGGGTACTGCCTCATCTGGTGAGTGGTCCAAATTAGCAAGAAAAGTGTCAGCTAGGATAACATCATCATCATCATTATCCTCTAAATCACCAGTAACTTTAGACTTAGCCCTAGTGACAGCACATGCAGGGAACACATCAGGGACATCACAATCCTGGGCACCAGCCACTGGCTCACTAGACAACTGAGGAGCTGGACACACTTGACTTCCACCAATATCATTTCCAATAAGAAAGTTACACCTGACATTGGGAGCGTCTCAACCAACCCAACCATAACGGAACCATTAACAAAACCAGACTCTAAATTCACTCTGCACAGAGGGACAGAGAAGTAATTATTCCCTACACCTTGTAAGATTACAGTTTCATCAGAGGAATTAACATTAGAGCCTAGAACACTGGTCAGCATAAGGGATTGGCAAGCACCTGTATCACGATATATTTGAACTGATTTCCTGTCATTACTGTCCAGAGGACTGACAAAACCTTCAGACAGGAAATTAGCACATGAACTCTTGAGAGTGTCATCCACGTTACTGCTCAAAAGAGGAGCTCCATCATGAGAATTTAAGTTACCCCTCAAAGCAGGTTCAGTTAACTCAGTTAAAGCATTCTGGGAACTCTCAAGAGTGGACACTAGACCAATTGACTGAATATTTAAAGACTCCTTTTTGTTCACATCATGGTGTCTCCTGAAACATTTCTCCGTAGTATGACCAAGCTTACTACAATAAGTACATTTACTTTTCTGAAATCTAGAGGTGAAGCTGGTATTTACTTCCTGAGAAACATCATCTTTATTCTCTTTCCTGTTACCTGTACTCTGAGTAGAGGCAACGTACTTACTCTCAGCTTTCCTTCTTTCTCCATAATATCTCTTGTGAGTGAGAACATACTCATCAGCTAAAACTGCAGCATCAGACAAATTATCTATTCTTTTCTCATCAAGATATAGGCTTACATCTTTATAAATACACCTCTTGAAGTCCTCCAGCAAAATCATCTGCTTAAATTTACCAAAATCAGAATCCACATTCTTAGAATTTAACCACTGCTCTAACAGATCTTCTTTGATTTTTGCATACTCAACATGGGATTGCTTATCTTGCTTGTAAGTTGTCCTAAATTTTACTCTATAGGCTTCAGGAACAAGCTCATAGGCCTTAAGAATCAAGCTCTTAACTACATCATAATTATCAGATTGATCCTGAGGCAAAGATGCATAAGTTACTTGAGCTTTACCGGTGAGAACAGTTTGAAGGAGTACTGGCCAATACCTTTTGGGCCAATTAAAACCTGTAGCTATCCTCTCCAAACAACTGAAAATACTTTGTTAAATCAGATTCATTATAAGGAGGGACAAGTTTAACATTTTTAGCCACATCAAAATCATCAGAGCTAGATGATCCAGTTCCACCTTGTTTCATGCGATACTCATGGTCTGCCTGAATCCTGACAAGTTCAACTTGTGCGTGTATCTGTGCCTCCTGAATACGAGCCTCCGCCTCCTTAGCACGAGACTCCTGCAGGGCTAGCTGTAACTTAGCTAATTCAATCTGCGTTTGCTCATTTGGAGGAGTTACATTAAACAAGCTTTCATTAATCATGTCAACAATTTGATCTTTAGAATGATGAGAGCGAACAGCAATTCCCAATTGTTGAGCAACAAGCTTAAGTTCATTCTTTGTTCTGTTTTCTACGTCACACACTGTTTGCACATTTGACAAAAAATCTTTGGCTTCATCAAGTGGAGAAATAGTAGACATCATGAATAAATCACAGTCACAAAATATCAAACAATATCCTTATGATAATATCCTGAATATCCTGATAAGAGGTCGCCAAATTTATGTTACGGAACAGAGAAAGATAATGTACACTTTAAGTGAGAATACTAAAAGTCACTACTGTCCCGTAAAGTTCCAGGTTCAAAACAAAAGAGTTAGGTAAAATTACAAGTTAAAGTTTAATGCTCAAACTAACAACAAAACATTCAGGACTCATAAGGATAATGTAATGGCAAAAAACAGGTTAAATATATGGTTAACTGCAATAGCCTCTATTAACACGAAATTAGCAAGAGTAAATTTATCTAAGTCAGCCCTGATAAAATGAAAATACACCGGGCAATGCTCAGTTAATGTAAGATAAATTATTACAGATACAAACTATTATTAACAATTGGCTGACATGAAACATTACATTAATCACAAAAGAACCTTACTAGGCCTACAATATAACACCTTATGCTATACAGTACAAGAACAAAATGTAATAACACTTATACTCAAATTACACAGCTGCTAGATCGTTGGAGACCTTCTGAGCACTCACAATAATAATAACTGTACAGGGGAGGACAGAGATGTTGAACAAAATGAGGAGCAGATCTAAGTGGCCATAATGCAGAGACTGAGCTCATTATATAGGGGCCAGCAGAGCTTGATACAACTTGTAAGAAGGACGCGCAAATGAAGCCTAGGGGACAAAGAGCTGACAATCCTGCTCTGAACAACAGAAAGGATGACTTACTCTACTATAACGGTAGAAGGGGGGGAACGAGGCAGAATACGCTCGTGATCAAACAGGCAGCACACTGTACGTTAGAATTACACAAAGGATGATGAAATCATAGGCTATGTAACAATATATATATATATATATATATATATATATATATATATATATATATATATATATACACACACAGTATATCTATCTACCTACCTATCTATCTATCTATCTATCTATCTATATATATATATATATATATATATATATATATATATATATATATATATATGAATGGCTAAGGAAAAATTTTTTCCATCTGGCAAGAAGACAGAAAGTAAATCACAGTTTGTCATCCTATATGCAGCCTCAAATTTGATTTTTATATTCGTAATGGACCTTAAGGAAAGTATATGAAGAGATTCAATAGACAAACAGAAGAAGAAATAAATGATAAGTAAAGGAAGATGGCCTAGGAGAGAATAATTGATGGAGGAGGAACGAAAGAAAGATCGAGGAGACGAGAAAGCGCTTGGTGAAGAAAATGGATTGGTCAGTCGTGGGAGATTAGAATGTGGACAGGTAAATATTATAAGTTCGAAATGAAGAATGCCTTTGCAGAATGATGGACAGGACGTGTACAGAAACATGAGGAGGAAGGAGTAGAAGAGATATAAAAAATAATGGTTAAGAAAAGAAAGGCGAAGAATCTGAAGAGAATGAGAGGAATACGTAAAGCAGCGGGAGGAGGAAATGAAAATGCTGTAGAACAAGCACAGCAAGGTCGTGCTGTCCTGCTGTACAGCAGGTATCTGTACGAAAGCTAGAGGTGACATGTAGAGGTGTATGGTATGTAGGAGGACTACTAGGCCTTGAAAGCAGGCTGTGAAGCCTATGCCCAGAGTCGGACACATAAAAAATAAAAATAAAAAAAATCAAACGCAACTTATGTTATAGGTAACCTAAAAATTATTTTCAAAGTATTAGCACAATTGACTCCAACGCTCCCTGGCGCTCGAGGTTGCTTGGCAACGAACTCTATAAGAACCACTTCCTCTTCCTCCTGGAAAATGATTGCATCTTATCCAGTATATGGGATGGGAGAAAGATTTTATAGGAAGAGCAGAGGTTCAAAATTGGTGCTGAAAAGGGATATGAAGAGCCAAATCTTTGGAGATGTAAACTGATGCCCTCCATCGGCATCAAATTCCATGTATGACAAGGAGACTGAAAAGGAAAAGTTGCTAAGGTGCTACACGAAGATGCAAGAAAAGGGAACGTGACAAAACTAATACTTCAGAGAACATGTGTGGGAGACATGGGGGTATTTGATATGAGTTAAAGGAAGAAGCTTAACTGATTAGGAACGAATGAAAGAAGGAACCGCAGGGAGGGGGAGGTCTGTAGTGTGAAAGGGAGAATACACAAGAGAGGAAGACACCGAGAAAAAGAGAAACGTGGAGAAGGTAGGAGGAAGGAGGACTTTGGGGACTAGATGGGAAAAGGTTTGAGAGAGACGGGGGGGAAGAAAAGATTGAGTAAGAATTTGAGGACAGATCACTATGAGAGAGAAAGAGAGAGAGAGAGAGAGAGAGAGAGAGAGAGAGAGAGAGAGAGAGAGAGAGAGAGAGAGAGAGAGAGGATGGAAAGAATAGGACAAACGAGGGAGTAGGAGGAAAGGTGATGAATGCATAGGACAGAGATACAGACCGATAATGAAAAAGAGGGAGGAAGAGAATGTACAGTAAATAGGAGGGCGGAAGAGCAATAGCGACTGATAATCTGAGGTAAGGATCCTAAATGCACAGAAACAGGGAAGGACACTGAAGGAGTTAATGAGGAAGGAAGGGAGTCATAGTGTGTGTGTGCGCGTGTGTGTGTGTGTGTGTGTGTGTGTGAGGACGTTTGGAAAAGTGAAAGCTGAGTGTAATGTGGATACCACAAGACGATGAAAGCGAGGTCAGATGGAAGGAAGAAGAGAAGGGATGCAAGAGAGAGGGTTAGGGTTAGGTGGAATGAGTGTGGAGGAAGATTGCTGGATTCTTAGTAAATAAATCCCTTACGGAATATCAGTCAAACATTCTCCTCCATAGCTGTGGAAAAGTTTGAACTGTAATACCATGGAAAGCTAAAGTATCACATTAAAGGAAGAAAGAACGAAATGACAAGGAAAAGAAAGTTGCAGAAAAAGTACGACGATGGAAGGATAAAAATAAAGGAATGAAATGAGGAAAGAAATAATCTGCCAGACAAAAAATGCCAAGTAAGTGGAACTCGACTTTTCTAAACTATGGAGGGAAGAAATAGTGTGCAAGGTGAATAACAAAAATGAGAGGAAGAAAAGATGAGAACAGATGTTGAAAGATTTTGGAGTGGGAGATAAAACAGCAAACTATTTAACCAAGGATAACTTTGGGTGCCGATGAATTTCAGCAGGTCAATTTAGCATAAGCCAGATTTTTTGTTCAACTGTCTTCAGTGGCAATGATTTTTTTTTTTTTAAATTCATCTGTTGGATGTACTGAGCCAGTGAAAGATCTTTCGGGACCCATATGGTAGTGTGGCCAGGCTTAGAATAGAAAATGTTAAATTTCAAGCTTTGCTTTGTTGTTACGTGTGGTCTTGTTGAATATCCTAACGTTTACGTAACGTGTTTGTTATAGTCAACGAAGGTTTGTTTGTTGTAACTTTGGTAGACATGCGTTTCACGGAGAGTGTCTTGGTGTAGGTTCACTTCTTTTCCTTCTTTTTTTTTTCGCACAAAAAATCTCATAATGTCTTCTAAGCCTTGTACAGTATGATGTAATATACATATGTACTCTTCATGAACACACACACACACACACACACACACACACACACACACATACTATGTACACCTATTAAGTCAGCAGTTCAGAGAAGTGTGCTGACTCCATCAACGGTACTGGTTACATATACATATATATATATAGGTTTCAGGTGTACATAGTATGGGTACACACACACACACACACACACACACACACAAGGATATGTATAAATACACACTGTGAGATGCATTTTAAGGGTAGGATTACGTTGATAATACGCACTAAGTAATGGCTCAGGATTTCTCTCTCTCTCTCTCTCTCTCTCTTTTCCATATGCATACATAATTCTCCCCCCTGTCCTCGTATTTGCTTTACCTTCTCAACATACATCCCTATCTAATCCACTATAATTGTGTATGTGTGTGTGTGTGTGTGTGTGTGTGTGTGTGTGTGTGTGTGTGTGTGTGAGTGCGTGCGTGCGTGTGTGTGTGTGTGTGTGTGTGTGTGTGTGTGTGTGTGTGTGTGTGTGTGTGTGTCTGTGTGTGTGTAACCAAACCTGGAAAGTGTTCTGATGAAACTCAGCAGGAAGGTTGGAATTGGGTTCTAGATGGGCCAGTTCTCATTTCATTTTGATTGATACCTTGTGACGGGATGTTTTAACTGCCAATAATTGCCTCCACTGGTGAGGTGGCGGTGCATTTCCATGGAATTTGGAATTTCTTACATCTTCGCAAAGAGAGAGAGAGAGAGAAGGGGGGGATGGGGGGTTTGTACACCTACACTTCGATGTTCATTACTTCTTTGGTGCTACGAACAGACAATACGAGTCAGCAGAAAGTGGTGGTTGCTGTTGTGGTGGTGATGGTGGTGGTGGTAGCTGTGATGATGATGGCGGTGGTGGTGGTGGATGTGGTGGTAGTGGTGATGATGGTAGTTGTGATGATGGTGATGGTGGTAGCTGTTATGGTGGTGGTGGTAGCTGTGATGTGGTGTTAGTGGTTGTGCTGATGAAAACTGTGATGATGATGATGATGGTAGGGGTGGTAGTTGTGGTGGTAGTGGTCGTGGTAGCTGTGGTGGAGGTGGTGGTGATAGCTGAGACGTTGATGGTGGTGTTGGTGAGTGAATGTGGTGGGAGTGGTTGTGGTGGTAGCTGTGGTGGAAGTGGCTGTGGTGGTAGCTGTGGTGGGAGTGCTTGTGGTGGTAGCTGTGGTGGGAGATGGTATGGTGGTAGCTGTGGTGGGAGTGGTTGTGGTGGTAGCTGTGGTGGGAGATGGTATGGTGGTAGCTGTGGTGGGAGATGGTATGGTGGTAGCTGTGGTGGGAGAGGTTATGGTGGTAGCTGTGGTGGGAGTGGTTGTGGTGGTAGCTGTGGTGGGAGATGGTATGGTGGTAGCTGTGGTGGGAGAGGTTATGGTGGTAGCTGTGGTGGGAGAGTTATGGTGATTGCTGTGGTGGAAGTGGTTGTGGTGGTAGCTGTGGTGGAAGTGATTGTGGTGGTAGCTGTGGTGGGATTGGTTGTGGTGGTAGCTGTGGTGGAAGTGGTTATGGTGGTAGCTGTGGTGGAAGTGGTTATGGTGGTAGCTGTAGTGGGAGAGGTTATGGTGGTGGCTGTGATAGGAGTGGTTGTGGTGGTAGCTGTGGTGGGAGAGTTATGGTGGTAGCTGTGGTGGAAGTGGTTGTGGCTGTGGTGGTAGCTATGGTGGGAGAGGTTATGGTGTGGTGGGAGAGTTATGGTGGTAGCTGTGGTTGGAGTGGTTATGGTGGTAGCTGTGGTGGGAGAGGTTATGGTGGCAACTGTGGTGGGAGTGGCTGTGGTGGTAGCTGTGGTGGGAGTGGTTGTGGTGGTAGCTGTGATGGGAGTGGTTGTGGAGGTAGCTGTGGTAGGAGTGGTTGTGGTGGTAGCTGTGGTGGGAGTGGTTGTGGTGGTAGCTGTGGTGGGAGTGGTTGTGGTGGTAGCTGTGGTGGGAGTGGTTGTGGTGGTGTTGTGGTGGGAGTGGTTGTGGTGGTAGCTGTGGTGGGAGTAGTTGTGGTGGTAGCTGTGGTGGGAGTGGTTGTGGTGGTAGCTGTGGTGGGAGTGGTTGTGGTGGTAGCTGTGATGGGAGTGGTTGTGGAGGTAGCTGTGATGGGAGTGGTTGTGGGGGTAGCTGTGGTAGGAGTGGTTGTGGTGGTAGCTGTGGTGGGAGATGGTATGGTGGTAGCTGTGGTGGGAGTGGTTGTGGTGGTAGCTGTGGTGGGAGATGGTATGGTGGTAGCTGTGGTGGGAGAGGTTATGGTGGTAGCTGTGGTGGGAGTGGTTGTGGTAGTAGCTGTGATGATGATGGTGATGGTGTTAGCTGTTCAGAAACGGCTCTAATTTTTTTCTTTTGGAAGAAAGAACCAAAGGCCGCGAGCCCGCAATTATTGTTCCTTCCAAGAGAAAAACAAAATACAAGAGAGAGCCAAATTCAAGATCCGATCATTTTGAGATGCCTGGACACTGGGTTTGAAAGACTGGAGATAATAGGAAGCAGGAAATACAGACAGAGGGAGACAGTTCCAGAGTTGACCTGTTGCATAAATGAAGGACTGGGAGTAACGGTTAACTCTTGCATTAAAGAGCTGGACAGAAAAGGGATTAGAGTTTGCTGCTAGATGGGTGCTACTTTGCCTGTCGAAGAGGTGGAGGAATGCATGCAGACAGTTCAGAGGATCAGCGACCATTGAAGTAGCGATAGAAGAGATAAAGATGCAACAGTGCGATGAAGAGACAGAGGTTGAGGGGAGTCAGTAAGAAGAGAGTTAATGAGATGAAAAGCCTTTGACTTCACCCTATTGAGAAGAGCTGTATATGGGGAGCCTCTCCACACATGAGAGTTGTACTCCACACAGGGACGGATAAAACCCCTGTATAGAGTCAACAGCTGTGCAGGGGTAAAGAAGGAATGGAGTCGGCTTAGCACACCCAATCTCTTGGAAGCAGATTTTACAAGAGATGTAATATGATCATTCCAAGATAAATCCCGAGTAAATGAAACCCCAAGCATGTTCAAGGATGATGCAGATTAAGCTGAATATATTAAACATTAGTGGGTATACCTGTGGAAGTTTATGTCGGGTTGATAGGTGTAAAAACTGAGTCTTTGATGCATTAAAAACAAGATTATTTTTTACCCCAGTCAGAGATACAAGCCAAGTCAGACATTAGGTGTGCCATAGCCTCATCCCTTGTTTGTTGAAGTAACTGCTGAGATGGACGTTACGGGAAACGAATGGAAAGGCGAAGGGTGGAGTCATCAGCATAAGAGTGGATAGGATTAGATGTACAGCTTAGAAGGTCATTGATGAATAAAAAAGGAAGAGAGTTGGTGATAGGACAGAGCCCCGAGGAACACAACTGTTGATAGATCTAGGAGAATAATGATGGCTGTCTACAACAGCGGTTATAGAACGACCAGAAAGGAAGCTAGAGATGAAGGCACAGATAGAAGGATAGAGAAAGCAGTTTGGAAATTAAAGATTTATGCCAGACTCGATCGAAAGCCTTTGAGATGTCAAGTGCAATGCCAAAGCTTTCGCCAAAGTCCCGAAACGAGGATGACCAGGAGTCTGAAAGACAGGTGAGAAGATCGCCAGTGGAGCGTCCCTGACGGAACCCATACTGACGATCAAAAAGAAGGTTGTGATAGGAAAATTCTATTATGAACTGACTCGAAAATTTTTGAGATACAGGATGTTAAAGCAATTGGACGAGAGTTAGAGGGTTGGGAATGGTCACCCTTCTTTGGGACTGGCTGAATGAGAGATAACTTCCAGTAAAGAATGAAAGGTACAAGTTGATAGACAAAGGCGAATGAGTTTGCCTAGGCAGGGTGTAAGCACAGAAGCACAGTTCTTGAGAACAACAGGAGGGACTCCATCAGGCCCATATGCCTTATTAATATTGAGGCCAGCGATGGCAGAAAATACATCAGCTGAAGAAATTTTTATGTCAGCCATGAGGAAGTCAGAGGGGGGAAGTGATGGAGGAACAGCACCGGAATCGTCTAAGGTGGAATTGGAGGAGAAAGTCTGAGCGAAGAGATCTGCTTTATCAGTAGAAGAAATAGCTACAGAGCCATCAAAGTAGAAAAAAGGGGGGAAGGACGGTGAGGCAAAGTTGTTAGAAAGGTTTTTGGCAAGGTGCCAGAAGGAGCGGGAAGAATTCCAGTTGGAGAGTTGAGAGAATTTAGTACGGATGAAATTATTATTAGCTGAGTGAAAAACAGACTTAACACGATTCCGGGCAGAAACGTATAAAAGATGTGATTCAGGGGTGGGTTGACTCCGGTTCCTTTTATAGGCCCTCTCCTTGTTGCGGACAGCATTAGAACAAGCGTGATAAAACCAAGGCTTTCTTGCATTAGTCAAAGGATATGAGAAGGGAATGTTTGCTTCCATGCCCGAGAGAATAACCTCCATAATGCGCAAGGCACACTCGGATGGCTCCAGGCCATGGAAGCAATAATCATTCCATGGAAAATCAAAGAAGTACTGCCTGAAGGCCTCCCAATCCGCGGGTCCAAAGTGCCTCAGACGATGTTTCTTTTGAGGGTCCACAGGCCGTACCGGAGCGATAGGACAGGTTAAGGTGATAAGATTGTGATTGGTGGAGCCCAACGGAGAGAAAAGATTAACAGTGTAAGCAGAAGGATTAGGAGAAAGGAAGAGGTCAAGTATGTTGGAGCTCTCTCCAAGGCGGTCAGTGATACGGGTAGGGTGCTGTACAAACACAAGGCATGTGTTTTTCGATCCTATCGGGCTGCACTATTGTCGTTTTTTTTTCTCTCTCACTGTTTTTCCGATTATAGACTGTAACGTTTTTTTGACTTATGCTGTTTCCTGCTCATCGAATACAGATATATCTGTTATTTTGTTTTCGTGTTTATCGCACATTCCTTAATATTTTTATTATTATTTTCACCCTTACATACATTCCCCTGCTCACTGTTTGAATTTATAAGGCTAATAATTAGTTTTTGATTTAAATTTTCTAGGTTTTCCCAGTCCATCTCTTATCTTTCGCTTCATTCTGCCAGTTCGTTCTTTAGTAACCACATCTCTATTTCTCTATACCTTTCCGTTTCCACTTGAACCGTCATCTCTTCCGTTCACCAAATCATCATTTCCTCTCTCCTTTTCCTGCCAGTAACTCCATACTCCTATTTTTCCTCCCTCCCCCTGTCTGTCTTTCACAGTCACCCTCTGAGCCCCGTGATTATCCTCTGTATTTCCTGATGTGTCTTAACTTTCGTTTTCATTCGCCTCTCTTTAACACTTCATTCTTGCTTATTTTCTGTTCCTTCTTTCCAAACAGAAAGAAGGGGAAGAAACAAGAAAAACAAATGGGCAGGGAAGAAAGTGTTCTATCTAAAGAGTATGATGGAAGGGAAAAAAGTAGTGACCAGGAAAACACAATTATGTTAATGATGGCTTTGGAGGAAAAGTGGAAGGTATATAGGAGAAGGTACACAACGTGTAAGAAGATGACAGAGAGATGATAAAGGGAAGAAGAGAGAATGCAAAAGACAAAGGAATGTAACAATGATGAAGGCATGTAGGTAATAAAACATAACGATGGATATGCTGCATAAATTACGATAAAACAATTGCAAAGAAAGAGGTATTCAAAATCACACACATACGTACCGTAACTATATTCGAAACCACAGAGAAAACGTACATTTATTGGAATAGCTAATTTTTTTTTTGTGGGGGGGGGGCTTGGCAGTATTGCGCTCGTCTTAAACTTCCCGCCCATCTCAAGGAGTAGGTTTGGAACACGAAAATTTGAGAAAAATTAACATATTCGCACGAACCTCGTTTTCGCTGGCTCACATTTTCAGCTCTCCTGTAAGGTGGGATTAAAATTATCATTCCCGGAGTAAGGGGCATAATAGAAACTCTACGGAAATATCGTTGCGGTAACGAGAAATAGCTTAATTATGTTTATGATGACTGCGGGTGAAGTTACTGTCGTCTGTGAAGCTAGATTGAACTATACATCAGGGTGGCTTTCTCATGATGGCGGGTTTGAGGGTTTAAGAGGGAGGTTATTGAAGCAGAGATGATGGAGAATGGATAGGTGGAGGAGAGGCAGAGGGTAGGTGAGTGGGTGGGTGGCGAGGTAGGAGAGAAAGCATGTTCGTAATGTGAATATAGGGATTATAAGGGCAGAGAAGAAATTGGTGAAAAAAAATCATAGTCAGCGATGATAATAATATACAGCAGAGGAGAAGAGAAAATGCTGTGAAACTGGTAGAAAACACGGCCTTTCTTTATCTTTACTTTTCTAATGTTAACTATTGGATTGTTCTTTGCATTACATTTCCTGCATTTCTTTGATCATTTTATTGTAGCAGATCCTTTCCGATACAGTACCGAATTCTTTCAGTGCGGTTCTGTCATTAATATTCTGTTACTGTTACCTCCAGACGATGCTACTCACCTTTGATAGGACATCCCACAGTGTATGAATGAGATAGCTTTGTCTTATCCCTAAAGTCTCTAGTGAACCTCCTTGAGCTATATAAAACAGTGGTGCAATGGTCAGAGCAAGGACTTTGACGCATGGTCGCGGAGAGTGAGGACATGTTTTTCTGAGCTCTCCTCTACCTTCATACGGCTGCCTCACCGGCAATTAATTTTTTTTTTCACCCTTGTGGTGCACGTTAGGCTAGCTAGTATCTCGTTTTCCACCCCTACTTACTAGCTAGGAACAGTAGGTGTCTGTTCCTATACACTGAGATTACCTTTGCTTGCTGCCCATGGAGGGTCCCCCCTACTGATCAACACAGTCCGGCCTCCCAGTAGTGGTATGAGAGAGCATTTTAGCCTTGGGTGTTTGGTCCCGGTGTGTATTGTCCCTTGCTCGTTTTCCTTCTTCTTCCCACTTCCCCCGTTAGGGGAAGTGGCCACTATGGCGGACGCCCCTACTGCCTATCCCCCCTTCAGGGGGGGAGGCGGTCCTTACCGACCCCCGACTGTTCCACGGACGGACTGTCCCCAGACTGAACGGCCCCAGATACGTGCCCCTTTAGACATCAATGTCAACAATGCATCGTTTGTCTTAAGCCACCCGGTTGGATCTACTTCCCTGTCCAGCCTCAATCCCTTCGTCATCAAGAAGGTGATTGATGGGTGTGCAGGTGAGGTGGTAAAGTGAAAAAACTTGCAAGTGGAGAGCTTTTGATAAAGACTGTCAATTCGGCCCAGGTAAAGGATTTGCTTCAACTGAGCAAGTTCCATTGTTACGATGTAGAGACCAAGATCCCTCACTCCATGAATTCCTGCACGAGTGTTATCACCTACAGGGATCTCGTGGTTATGGAGGAGGACAACATCATGCGGGAACTAGCTCAGCAAGATGTACAGTAACAGACGCAAGACTTATTACTAGATTTTGGGAAGGCAGGAGGATGAAGACCGCAACTGTTATCTTAACTTTCGGAAATGTATCTCTTCCAGGTAATATAAAAGTTGGATAAAAAATTGTTAACGTTAGACCATACATCCCAAATTCTCTTCGTTGTGGAAATTATCAGATTTATGGACACCACGAAAAGACTTGTCGGGCTTCCAACTTGGTGTGTGGCAAAGTGTGCAGCTGTAGGTCATTCTGCTGACTACTGTAGGGGAGAGGATGGGAATATGAAACAGGGTGGTAATATGAAACAGGCCTTATCTCAGCTGAAAAGTGCTGCCATCCATTGGTAACTGAATTAAACATAACTATTAGTTCCTCCACAGACCACCAGAATGCTCTGGAATCACTCACTCGAGGTGAGGTGCTCTGAGAGGATATTGATTACTCTTCACTCAGTGAAACTTTTTTTTTTTTTAGTTAAGATTAAAAACTTGTTATCCTATATAAATTGATATATATGGACTATGATATATAGCTTGATGATTAATCATAAGATCACCTGTTAAAATGGCATAGTTAGTTTTCTGGAAAAAAATTCTAGCCTAGATTTTCTGCTAATTCATTTTTTAAATGGTGTTGGGTAGCATTATGGAACAGAGAGTTCCATATTACCACCATTCTTTTTTTTTTCTGAAAGTATCTGTCAAACAGGCCTACACAGAAAAGAAAGAAAGAAAGAAAGGTGGAGGAAAGAGTGCAAAAAGTAAAATAGAAGCTTTTTCCTCAAAAAGACAGAGATGAGGATGAAAGTTCTACTGAAGAAGAAGAGAGAATTAGTCTGTTTCTGGAAGTTCAAACTCGCCAGAAGAAATGTTGGGAGAAGCAAATCCTGGAAGAGATGATGCAGACTTTCTTTTTAATATAGAAAAATTCACGAAGTCCAAGTCAAGAGAACTATGGGTTCAGTGTGTAGTGTGCCAGGGATGGGCCCATGTCTTGTATAGTGGGTGTGAAACTGACATTTCCATTTGTGAATTCTGTTCTTAAACATACATTTTCACTGTATAATTATTATTTATGTATTCAGAAAATCAAATATTATTTTTTTGTTATTTTAAAAAATTTTTCATATTACCACCCCATTTTCCAAGACCCACTCTTTTGGATGTGCTTGAAAAAAAGTTGTGGCATTTGAATGGTTTAATTTTTCTCATTATAACTCTGAATGCGTTATAAGGATAAAATTTGTCAATACTTCTGATGGTTATTGATCCAGTTTTTGCCTTTAAAGTTGGTGTTTTTGCCTGAAGCAAAAAAGTGGTCCATATTGCCACCTTCTCCCCTACATCCGAGACTGAGTGTTGCTTTCATTGCAAGGGTGCTCGCTCCACTTCCTCGAGGGTTTGTCCCAAGTGGAAGGGGGAAAAAGAGGTTTGCACAGTGAAGGCAACTGAGGGCATTTCCTATTACAATGGCATGATGAAGGTGAAGGAGTCGCATGCGACTCCGAGGCCTCATGTCTCCTGTGCATCGTGGTTGTGCCCTGTCCCGTGATGTGCACCGTGGAGACACAGACTGGCCTAACTTTCCCTCCTCGTGCCACGTGCCCTGCCTCTCCATCTCACCCTCCTGTATTCTCAAACTCTCTTACGGACATCCCTGTCACTACTTCATACTCTCAGGCTGCCGCTGTTCCTTCGCAGATGGTGCGGCTAAAACCAAAGTCCAGCAAGTCTGACAAGATTAATTTGACCAGCAAGCCGGCACGTTCTCATGTTCTTCTTGTTCCTGGTCCAGTGAGGGAGAGAAGGGTAAGCTCTTCCTCGAGGGACTCAGGGAGCCTAGTCATTGATGCCAAAATGGAGGTTTCCACTAGCAAGCACTGGGATAGGTCCCCCGGTAGCCACTCAACAGCTGGCGGAGGGGCATAAAAAAACTAAGAACCCTGGCCACCCTCGTAAATCTTAAAATGCCACATTCACTGTGTTACAGTGGAATTGTAGTAATCTTGGGAATAAACTACATAGTATAGTAATCTTGCTTTCTATACACAGGCCAGGTGTTACTGTTTGCAGGAGACGTGCTTGGTGGATCATCCTGATCCTCCACAATTCAAACACTATTATTCATATAGAAGATCTGATGGTTACGGAGTTGCCATATACACACACAAATCACACCTATTAATGGAAGTGATTCTAAATTCTACTCTGGAAGCTGCTGCGTGCAGAGTAAAATTTAATAACACATATCTCTCTGCTCTCTGTACAGTCCTCCACATGGCCCCATTAGTAGTGATGCTTTGAATTCACTATTTGAACATCTGCCTGGGAATAAGATAGTGCTGGGTGACTTTAACACCCATCACTATCAATGACGTAGCTTGAGGATCGATGGTCATGGGGAGCAAGTACCCGACCTAATACTTCAGTCCAACCTCTGTCTTCTGAACTGTGGTAGAGTGACTCGTGTAGAGGATCGTATTGGTATCTTTTCGGCCATTGACTTGTCTCTGGCCTCCCTAGGTATACATCAAGATTTCTCGTGGGACTCTTATGACGATTCCTTGGGAAGTGATCATTTATCCATCTGTCTTTCCTATACATGCGACATTGTTTCGGACCCTCCACCTCCAAAATTTAACTATTAGAAAGCAGATTGGGGATCCTTCTCAAGGATCGCCAATTTCAATATATCTGGGGAGACCATAGATGTTTAGGTCGAAAATTTAACCAATTCCATAACACAAGCAGCTGAGGCTGTTATCTCCAAGACTTCTACAGTTCAAGCGAAGCATAGAGCACATTGGTGGACGCCGGATTGCCGACAAGCACTAAGGAAATGCAATAGGAGATACAGGATTTTTGACTGTGAGCCTACCGAGGAAAATTTCATTGCATACAAACAGGCACAGGATGAGGCAAGGAGAATAATAAGAAAGGCCAAACGTGACTCCTGGCGGAATTTTGTGTCCACAGTGAATTGTTCTACACCACTAAGTAAAGTCTGGTCCATTATAAATATATTAAATAATACAAGGCTCGTATATCCTTGTTACCCCCCTGCAGGTTAATAATGATACCTATGATGATCCCATGGACTTTGCTATCATCCTCACCAGCAGTTTTTCTCATGTAGGTAGCTCAGCCAATTACGACCCGTGTTTCCAACATCATAAATGCACGGCTGACCTACGGATGTTAGACCTTGCCACAGAAGACGTAGACTCCCCGCACAACTAAGGGTTTACGCTAGATGTACTGCTCCTTGCCCTTAAATTCTGTAAAGACACCAGCCCTGGACCAGATACCATCACGTACAGTATGATCCACCATCTTAATCAGGACAACCTGATTAAGTTGTTAGCACTGTACAATGAGCTTTGGGCATCCCGAATGTTCCCAAACTCATGGCACTTTGCACACGTCATACCGACACCCAAAGAGGCTGGTCGTCTTGTGAATCCCAGTTCATTTCATCCTATCGTGTTTACTTCTTGTCTATGTAAGGTCATGGAACGAATGGTAAACAATAGGCTTCTATTTGTTTCAGAGTCAAAGAATTTGTTAAATGATCTACAATGTGGCTTCCGTAAAAACAGAAGTTCACTAGATCATTTAATGATATTTGGAGCATTGTATTGCAGAGGCATCTGCCAATAAAGAATTCATGATAGGAGTGTTCTTGGACATCCATAAAGCCTATGGCATGACATGGTGACACAATATGCTAATTAAGCTCTATGCTTATATTTTAAGAGGTGATTCGCCCTTTTTTTTTTTTTTCCAATTTCTTATAGGGCAGATTATTTTCCCTGTCAAATTGCCCCGTAATGTAACATCGGATATATTTATCCAAGAAAACGGGGTGCCTCAGAGAAGTGTTCTTAGTCCCACCTTATTTAGTATTATGATCAATGACATTCTATAATCAGCTCCCATGCTGAGGAATCTTAAATACTCTACACTGACGATTGTGCAATAAGGCACTCCTCCCGTAACGCACAATTTTCGGCTGGGTGGATTCAAGCAGCCCTTGATTCCGTCCACCAATGGGTCTTCTAGTGGGGATTTAAGCTTTCTGTCACTTAGTGCGCCGCTGTAGTTTTCACTAATTGTAATGTACCTAATTGGTGCTTGACTTAGGATAATCAGGCAGTACCTATTCAAAAATCTGTAAAATTTTTGGGCCTACATTTTGATCGGCGTTTGAGCTTTAAAATTCATGTAAAAATTTGCTTGCCCATTGTAATAAACCATTAAATGTCCTCAAGTACCTAGCGGGTACTACATGGGGTGACGACAGAAAATCTTTATGGTTCGGCATCCGATGCCATGTTGAAAAGGTTGGATGTATTGCAGAATAAATGTTTGTGAATGTGTCTTGGAGCCGTCTGGTGTACCCATGTAGCTCATATGGAAGTGGAGGCTAATGTGCCTCCCCTCTGTATTCACTGAGACCATCTGGCATTGTCCTATGGTGTAAGGACAACTAGAAAAAGTAATATAGGCAATATGGCCTGCACCCTCCTGCATCAATACCACCATCTTATGCGGGGGGTTGGTCAGCCATTTGTCATTTGCCTCCACTTACTGACTCAGGAGCTTGGTGTGGATGTTAGTGACTGTAACAAGTTGATGTCTAAAATTATAGCGCCTTGGGAGCCACCCGGCTTTATTGTTGCTGTTTCCTGGCTCTCAGTACCAAAGACCAAAGTGTTGGAGTCGGAGGTCCACCACTTGTTTTGTAACATCATCTTTTGTCATTTGGGGTCCCACCAATTGTACACCAATGGCTCCAAGTCGAGTGATTGTGTACTGCCGACTCATACATCTGTGTTTATCTCCGAACTTTTTGCTGTTGACAAAGCCATAGACCTGGGGTGGGGAACGTCCGGCCTTCGGGCCGTATAAGGCCCACAAGACCATTTGATCAGGCCCGCGAGGCATTTCATAAATGCAATTTCATAAACTCATGAACGAATATATATATATATATATATATATATATATATATATATATATATATATATATCTTATGGACTGGGCTACAGTTCATTTTAAGTTGATAATTTTATATGGTCCGCAAATTATGTTAAAAATATCCTAATGGCCCTTAATAGGAGAAAGGTTCCCCACCCCTGCCATAGACTATTCGCTCAGTTCTAGGCATGACTTATTTGTCATATTTTCAGATTCAAAATCAGCCCTTCAGGCGATTGCTTCTTGCACTACGGATTCTAATGAGATCCAGGGCCACATTGTTAATAAATTGCATTCTTGCAACAAGTCCTTCACGCTGATCTGGGTGCCTGGTCATTGTCGTACCTACGGCAATGAGCAGGCTGACTTACTTGCAAAGTCGGCTGTAGAGCTCGAGGAGACTTGGGACGTTCCTCGTGATCTACGGGCGAGTCTCTCTCTCTGAAAGAAATCAATAAATCTTCTGTGGCAATCAATATATATATATATATATATATATATATATATGTATACATATATATACATATATATATATATTTGCCTTAATGACCTGGGGCTTCGGCCCCAATGGTCGATAGGCACAAAAAAAAAAAAAAAGCAAAATAGACTATGTCCAAAAATGGTAGATAGATGAGGGACCACAACGATCGTAAACTAAAGCATCGCCAAGTCTGCGGGAGATACACCTTGTGTCTGAAAAGCTTTAGAATGTAACTAGATCGACTGAATGGGCTGCTCCAAATGTTCCCTCATTTAAAAATAGTCGTCATGGTAAAGAGGTTTTCTTAGCTACCCTTATGTCTCCTGTGCTTTCGTATTCTACCGCACTCCCTTATTTCATTGAGATTGGATCATTTTGCTGTTTATGTTTGCTGCTCAGGAAGACTTGATGCGGCTTAGGAGACCGCTATGGTAGTAACAGGGATAATGGAGGCTGTAAACAACCCTGGCATTTGGAAAACTATCCGAAGATGTATAAAATCATCTTCTAACGGCACGAATGAAACGAAAATGACGTCGCCATAGAGAATCATTTAGTATCTCACGCTCTTTTCTTTCGTTCTTTTTAAGTCTTGTACAGTCAGGGAAAGTTCCGTATTACCCACTCTTCGGAGCATTGGTGGTCGACGAATAGTCACAAAGCAGCAGCCAGACCCCACATGTCTGGTAACTGTGAGTGAACGGGAGGGTGGCCGGGGGTAGGAGGCTTTGGAGAGTTGCTCAAGTCACAGTATCAATACATGTGTGTCAAAGGTGTGCTTCTTTGGCTTCGTTTTGTAATGTTCGATAGGTATGGTAGTTAGAGACTGATCTTATAATTAGGACTTCCCATGTCATTCTGTCTGTAGGAAAATGAAAAACCTGTTAATCGCTCATATAAATATTTTTTAGTATTATTATTGCACACTACTTCTAACTAAGTTGGATATATATATATATATATATATATATATATATATATATATATATATATATATATATATATATATATATATATATATATATATATATATATATATATATATATATATTAGAGAGAGAGAGAGAGAGAGAGAGAGAGAGAGATAATGTAGTGGTTCTGTTTTCGAGTCAAGAAAAAATATAAAAATGTGTTATATCATTATGATTATCTCTTGGGGAAACCTCTCATGTTAAATGAAATAAATAAATGAAAGCATTCAAACCTCTGTTCGAACCCAGCAAACTTCCACAACTTTCCTGACAAGACTAGCCCTAGAGACATTTACGTAATTTTTTTTCATAAAATGCTAGCATCCTATTGTCATCTGTCCTTACTAAATTAACTCAAACACACCGTCCATATCAAACACTACGCACCTACACATGATTCCCAATCTATCACTAAACCCTCGACTGTCCGCCATATTGTGTTGGTATAAACAAGACCTTGAGAGCTCTCTCCTTTCCTTGAAAGTTTTGGGCATTCCAGTGATCTGCCGTCTACCAGCCTTGACACGGAGCAATAGTAAGCACCCGTCGTCTGTTTGGTGACATAAGGGGCTTTGGGGGTTTAGCCTTAGACTAGTAGCAGTCGTGAAAATTATATCTCGGCCGACCCCCTCTCGTCAGATTTTCTCCCGGCTGCGCATGCGCGGTGGGGGAGTGTGACGTGTGGTGACGTCATGTGCACGTCACTGTACCCCCACCGGTGCTGCGTCTTGACTCCCTGACTTCATTGCTGTGGCAACATGGCTTATTCTGGCCCTGCCTCCCTTGCTGACATTGAGGCTGACCTCTATCTCAGTGAGGACGAGGACATAACAGACCTACACTCGCCCCCAGTGGCACTCGCCACGCAGCAACCTGGCCCCACCTCTTGGCAGCCCAGTGTTGCAGTCCCCCCTCCCGCTACGCCTACCACCTCCACCAAACGACCCATGGACCAGGCTTCGGATTCAAGTGGTTCGTCCTCACCTGCTCCCAAGGCATCCAGGCGCATCGAGACTTCTCATCCAGCTGCTTCTGATAATTCATTCCCTCGCCCTGGCTCTCATTGTTCACCCCCTCTGGCCACCACTGTCCTTCCTGCATTTGCTCCCAGAGCTGAATATGTCAAGCTTGTCTTCTGTGGGAACCCAACTGTGGAAACGAAAGCTGCGCTGGCTCTCTGACGTCACCAGGGCTTTCTGCCTCAATCGGGAGTTGGCCGAGGTGAAAATGTCTGCTGTCACCTCCCGTTTTGTTTATATCTCACGTAAACGTCCCGACATCATCGAAAGTGTTGCGAAAGGTGACTTCTTATCTTTGAAGCTTGATGTTCAGGACTCCGTTGAGAGGCCGAGGAAGTTTCCGACGTATCTCGTCACCCGCTACCCTGTTGATGTAGACCCTTCTCTGGCCAAGGAACTTAATGGCGTATACACTGTGCGTCGCTTCTATCAACATGGCACGCCCATCAACCGGCTTGTTGTCGTATGGAGCCTCCCAGACCCACCGCCACCAGCTTTCAGCTTCAGCTTCCTTCCTTGCCTTCCATCCTGTGAGTTTAAAAGGATGAGAGACGAACTGCCTTGGTGCTACAAATGCTGGGGTATTGGTCATATATCCCGGTATTGTGCTGCTTCCTCTGATAAGTGTGGTTGGTGTGCCGGCCCCCACTCCTCCCGGACTTGCCCACATCGCACCCCCACCCAACCTACCACCGCTGATGCTACTCCTGCATCAGACCAGCCCACCCCACCTGCTCCAGATACATCAGTGTGGAAATGCCCCCGCTGTAATGAACAAGGAGTCAATGTGTGGCACGGTTGCCTGAAGCACTTCCGTGCTGCCGCCTCGTTTGCTGTTGACGCTACGCCTCACACCTTGCCCCCACCACCACCACAACCATGGTCGCGACCAGGCGTTGCTTCACCACCTCCATCCTCTACCCTGGCTGCCTCGCCGCAAGTCCTTGCCCTTCACGAGGCCGTTGCCAACCTGACGGCACGTTGCGCAGCCATTGAAGCACGTTTTGATGCAATCGAGACCCGCATTGATAGTCTTGCCACCCAGCAAGCCACCACTGAGCGCACCCTCGCCACACTCGTTGAGTCACACCATGCCGTCATCACGTCTATCACCACCCTTTCCGAGAGACTAGAAGCCCTCGCCTCTACCTTTGAAAAGCTCAGTGATCGACTCATCAAGGAGCCACCGCACTGCAAGCCTCAGAGCAGCGCCGCTTCCATGTCATCAGGTGGCAACAATTCGACGTCCTTGTCCCCACCAGCCTCCCGTAAACCTAAAGGCAGACTTCAATAATGGAATGCAGCTTCACATCATCTCTTGGAATGCCTGTGGTATCGGAACTTACCCGAAGCTTACTACCCTCCAGACTTATATAGGTCGTCACCACCCATATGTCATCTTTCTTCAGGAAGCTTTTGTAGGCTGCCATGTGCTCGGGGTTGAAGCTCCCCCACTCCCAGGCTTCGTCTCTTATGTCCATCACGTCAGGAATGGCCTCGTGAGCTACATTCACTCCTCCATTCCCCATCAACTCCTCCTCTGCTCTACCAATGACAACATGACCTTCCAGCTCTTCGAGATCACCGTGGGTGCTGGGAAGCTACGACTCTGCAATGTGTATTCTGCTCCAGGAAAGATCAATCTCCCTGCTCTCCCACCACCTACGTCGCAAGGCATGATCTACATGGGGGACTTCAACGCCCGGCACCCCGCCCTAGGTGATGCCTCCCCCTCCCCAAATCGTGGTGGACTACCTCTTCTCGAATACATCCGCCGACACCGGCTCCCTCACTGGCCTACTGGGGGCGCCACGCACACCCAAGGAGGCACGCTTGATCACATCATTACCTCTGGCCTGGTGGCGTCACATGTTCAGTGCTTTTCTATACAAACCCTTTTCTCTGATCACATTGCTCTTGGATTACAGTACTCCCTACCAAGTGGACCTTCCTCTCCTCACACTCGCTTCCGCATCACCATTCCTCCAAAGTACTGCCCTAACTACATATTTTACATCTCCAGTCTTCTACCAACATTTAACTTCCAGTCGCCTGAGAATCTGTACTCCTCTCTGGTTCGAGCAACACATGACTTTTACACTCGTTTTGTGACACGTCCGCACATCAAAAGACACGGTGTGGCTCATGCCTGGACACTGGATCAGCGCATTCTCCAGGCAGAAAGGCAAGCTGTGGATGATGGTATCGCATTCCAGAGCCAACCAACACATGCCCGTCTCATGCAGTATAGTGCGTCCAGAGATGACCTTGTTGCCCTTCAGCAGGGTGCCCGTACCGAGGCTTGGAGGAAGTATACTGATAGCATCAATCACCAGACAAGTGCTGCCTCCATGTGGCACCTTATCAACAGAGTTATTAGGAGGAAACCCCCAAGTGCTCTTCACCACAGCCCAGCACAGTATGCAGAGGACCTGATCACTACCTGGTCTGAGCAGGCGCAGTCACACAGTCTTCCCTTCCATGTTCAAGAGGCACTCTCCACCCACAGGAACGCCCGCACATTGCGTCTCATGGCTGCATTACTCCGGCTGGATGAAGAAGACGACGTACCCATCACTGAAGATGAACTGCGCCGTGCTCTTGCCAGGAGTAAGACGACTGCACCCGGGGAAGATGGTATCACCTTTCAAGTCCTCCGCCTCCTCCTCAAAGTTCCTGGCTCTCCCTTGCTGAAGCTCTACAATCTTTGCTTCCAAAGGGGATACATGCCTCATGCCTGGACCTCTAGTACCATTGTGCCCATTCCCAAACCTGGCACAGACAAGTTCAGGCCTATTTCACTCACCTCCTGCTTTTGTAAAGTGCTTGAGCGCATATTCCTTGCTCGCCTCATGTTCCGGCTACAAGACAAGTTATCTCAGAGCCTGTATGGTTTTTGCCACAGAGGAGCACACACCATTGCCTGATGGACCTGTATGCCCGCCTCTCCCCCGCCAGTGTGGTAGCATTTCTTGATCTCAAGAGTGCTTTTGACATTGCCAACAAGGAGGTTATTCTTGACCAGCTGGTTGAGTTTGGGGTACACGGTAATCTCCTACGGTGGATCCGAGGTTATCTTTGTAACAGGACCTCACGTGTGCTATTCCAAGGGGCATGTAGCACGTCCAGGGAATTCGAGCTTGGTACTCCTCAGGGTGGAGTTTTAAGTCCTTTTCTTTTCAATGTTCTGATGCACCGCTTGCTGACTCTTCTACCCGATATTCCTGGCACGACTATCACCTGCTATGCTGACGACATCTGTGTGCATTCCACCTCTGCTGCCGGTCTTCAGAGATTCCTACAGTCTTTCTACGAGTCGTCCTCTGCTTGTGGCCTCCTTCTCTCCCCAGACAAGAGCCGAGTATTCTCTCCTCGGGGCTGTGGTACACTCCCGGTGTTTACTGTGGGACAAAGAGTTATCCCGCCCTGTACGCAGTACCTATACCTGGGAACGCCAGTGCGCATCACTCCAGCCATACCTGCTTGGCAGCGTGTCCATCCCATCATCCAAGATCTCCTCCACCGGCTAGAACAGCGCTTTGTCCCCTTCAAGTGGCTCACTAATTATGCTGCCGGCATCTCCATCCCCTTGGCAAGAAACATCTACATTACCTTCATACGGTCAGTCATCGATAATCTCTCCCCAGCACTTAGCCAGCTCTCTAGGACCAACTTGGAGCCTTTAGAAAAGTTTCAGAACAAAGTGATGCGATACATTCTTGGGTGCCCCACCTCCACCAGGATAGTAACCATGTTGACTGAACTAAATCTTCCTTCAGTTGTTGAGAGGATCCACGCCAACGTCACCTCCTTCAGCATCAAGTGCCTTCACTCACCCCATCTTGTTCCACACTATTCCCACGTCCTGCGAGCCTCACTTGACCCTGCTGCTCCTCGCCTTCTACTTCGTCCTGGCGTCCGCACCCTCGTCAACACAGTGTGCTCCTCCCCGCAGCGTCTTCACATCGACGTTACCGTGGCCGAGGTTGATCATGAGCCACCCCCATGGAGGATTCCACAGCCTCATGTCACCTTCACACCCACCTCAAAGACTGACCCACCTTCCCTTCAGAAACAGCTAGCTTTGGAGCACATTGCTGCGCTCGCCTCCTCTGTCTCTGACACACATCACCTCTATGTGGATGGGTCCGTACAGCCTGATGGCAGTGCTGGCTGCGCCATCTACTCACCGGACTTGGAGCCCCCGGAGGGTGGCTGGGTTGGTCGCAGGTTACCCAACTCGTCCAGCTCTACATACTGTGAGCTTCAGGCCCTTCTCCTGGCTGTCAGTCTCCTCCGTCAGCGGCAGGTGAATGGTGTTGTGATATGTGATTCTTAGTCTGCACTTCAGGCCATCTCGTCTCCACACCCCTCTCAACGCTCACTCATCAACCACATCTTGCATCATTTAGTAGCGGCTCAAGATCTTTCCCTCTGCATACGATTTTTGTGGATTCCTTCCCATGTTGGAATAGTTGGGAACGACAGGGTGGACCTCCTCGCTAAGAGTGCCTGCGAACTGCAGCTGCCTGACGGTGCTGCACCCTCCCTTCTCTGCTACAAGCGGATCATATACTATGCCTCACTTCTCCCCACACTCCACCGCATGAATGTTGAGCGTCCACAGAGTGTATCTATACAACATTACGACCACTTCCGACTCTCTTCCCCGAGGTATCGCCGACATGGGCTCATGGTTCGCAGACATAATATTGTGACTGCCTGGCTTCGGCTAGGGTACAGACCTCTGTGGCAAGTCTCCGAGGCGGGGGACGTACCCCACTACTCCACCTGCAAGCTCTGCGACCGTCCAAATGCCAACAGTCTCCATCACTACTGCCTCGAGTGTCCCTCAGTGAGTGATTTGCTGCCCCAGGGCCAGGACTTAATACATGTGTGTCGGCGCTTGTTAAATGATGACAACTTGGATACTGTTTTAGCCCGACACCCACACTTTGGTGGGTGCTGGAACTTGTTTCACAGTGTATGCTGGTGTATTTCACCTTCTTGTAAGATCACTCTTGCCTTTGTCCAGCTTCACTCTACATGACAGCGTGTCCTACGTGTCACGAATACTATGTATGATTAGAGACTGAGGACTGTACTAGGTTTGTTGCTCTATGAGCGTAATAAATTAATTAAAACAAAACTAAACCCTCTTATGCCCCCAGTCCCCCTCTCCTTCACACTCACTTTTACCAAACGTATGAGGTCTGGCTGCTGCTTCACATTCACCCGTCTCACACCAGAGCTTCGGGAAGTGGGTAATGCGGAACTTTCCCTGACTGTACTACGCACCACGAAAATTATATCAGTACTCTTTTAGCATGATAAAACCTGACAGTGAACGAGAGATCTGAAAACAAACTCCCGAGTGAACGTGCCTTCCCTGATCTGCCTTAGGTCCGTATCCATAGTGTCATTGGAGGCTTCGTAGCACCGCTTACTAAGCAGCTTGTTTTGCTTCTTAATCATCATTTTTTTATGTTACTAAGAGAGTTTAAGTATCAACATAGTTTTCATAAACATTATAAACAATGTAGATATGTAATGTAGATCGGACTGACTCAGCATTAAAATTCCTACTGCTCATTCGAAGCTCATATTACCCAAGCTGTAGCAGTTTCGTAGGCAACACACTCCTCACATTGTATGCAAATCGAGAACCGTCTGAGGTAAAAGCCTATCCTAAAGAAACAAGTAAACCTACTGGTCACCCCCCTCCCTCTGGGATGTTGTTATGGTGATATACCGTTTTCAGTTACTACTTTCCTGTGTCATTGATGTAGTTAATATTATTCCACATACTTTGTATACTTTACATGCGTTGTTCGTGGGGTGTTGTATATACTGGACAGTTAGGCTTATAGATATAGTTTATCATCAACCTATTCTTAAAATGCTAATGAAGGTTGTCACTGTACCACCGCGTGTAAGAAAATCATAAGGTGGTAACCTCGCATCCGATGAGTGCCATGCAGAGAGAAAACACCTTGATCACTATCTAGTGGAAAATGCTTTACTGTTTTGAAATCTTCCTTCCAGCATAATGTCCATTGTTATGAATTATTAGCTATACACAATATGAAGGTACGGGAGTTATAATATATCTGGAGGGAGAGAGAGGGTGAGAGATGGAGGGTGGGGATGGAGGAGCGGACAGACTGAAGAGGGAAAGGATCAAGTTTACCAACTCTTACTGCATACTCACGGCTCCTGTGCCAATGAGAGTTGCAAAGACCAACGAAGCATAGGGTGCCGATTATTATAACCCATGACACCAGTCATAAGTTACATTTTTCTTTTTTAATAGCATTAACATTATTATTATTATTATTAATATTATTATTATTATCATTATTATTATTATTATTATTATTATTATTATTGTTGTTGTTGTTGTTGCTATTATTAACATGTAATAGGCGTCCACGCTGTAAGTGTGGAAAGTGTTCGAGCGAGCGAGCAAGCAAGTCAGGCAGTGATGAATATTGTCTCCTGTGGCTCATCATCTTCCTCTGATTTCCTGTCCCGAAATTACTAAATTGAAATTATTAAATTACACCAAAAATATTCCCTCACACTTCCTAAAACCAATACTCCTCTTGTATTAATTTTAGGTCAAAGGCTTGGGACCTAGCGGGTTAACCCGAGGCGCCCCGTCGACATATGGATACATTGCAACATTTTGCATTTGCCGGTCCCGATGACGTACTGGTACATCGCGCAATTGCAAGGTTCATAATTTGCACAATTTTCAATTTTTGCGCTTGATTTTTCGTACGTATGTCATAAAATGACTAAATGTCATAAAAGACTTTGTGGTTCCTTTGTAGAGAAGTTTTATATATATTAGACTTATGGACGAGCGGTTTTTATATCTTGGAGTAGCTTCCCATTTGTCATGTAGTGACAGGAGAGGTAAAGAATAGTATGGGACTATTTTTATTTGTCTTGGAAATATTAATAGGTCTCTCACACGGAGCGGGGTATAGAGTCCAGTCCCGCTAGCTATCTCTCTGTCTCTCTCTCTCAAGTTGCCAAGCCCTTCCTTTTTCTGACCTGCCTGTTCTAAGGCTTGTCTCCTTCTGAGCTCTCTTTCCTAAATTCTGGTGTAGCAGGGGTGTGTCACGTGTGTTCCTTGTGAGTGGAAAGTTCTAGAAGCCTGTGTGTGAGTATGTGTGTATGTGTGTGTATGGTCACTAGGTCTTTGTTCACGGTTGGACTGCTGACAACTAACTGCATCATCTCCTTACTGGCTACTTCGTAATGTGTCGTCAGCTTTTCCTCAGTGTAACTTGCAAGCTCATTTCCTTTTCCCAGGCTCGCATAGGGCTGTCTATCTATCTATCTATTTATCTATCTATCTATTATGATTTGTTATTATAATACATTGCTCGGTCACGCGAAAATGGCGTACCATCGACAGTTAATAGTTCTAACATATTAATACACATTTTATATACATTATAATGAACTTATAAGCTAATTAAGTGAAATACATAATATTGTAAAAGTAACATAATTGTATGAATATTGTATACATATAATATTCATAGTAAATAGTGATTATTCAGTAATATTACATTTTAAATAAGTTGTATACATATTTGAATAAATGCATTAAAGTAAATTATTTAACTGTAATACAGTATGTACTTGGGTTATTATAGTGAAATGCATACATGCAAGAATAAAAAATAGTTTAAAATTAAGATTATGGTAAGAGTTATTAATATTTCATTTAAAGATAATGGTACTATTCTGCCATATATGGGTCATTCTTCTTTGTATTTATATATATATAATTAATACTATATACAAAATATATACACTTCATTCAGGGTGGTTAACTTTGATGTTAACTCTCCCCCCACTAAATAATGACTCCAAATTAGCAATTCTTGCATGCATTCTGTGCATTGCGAACAGCAGTACTGCAACTACAATGCAGACGATTATAAAGACAGTAGGTGCTGGGCTATACACATAATATGGGTTGAACATACTCAAACTCAAATCTTCCCAGGGCTTCATTGTTTCATTGATCAGCCACATAGTTTCAAACTTAGGTGAAGTCAGCTTAATACTTGTGCTCATGTTTAAGTTCATATCAGTCAGTGGGTGGAAATGTTTGTGTGTGTGATTGAGAATGGCATAGTGATTGATGGTGGATAAAGTAGACATGGCTGGTGTAAATACCGCACAGTAGTCTGGTGCTATGTATAATCCTGATGCTGATGTATGAGATGGTGGTATATCTGGACAGACTATGTAAACTGATGTGTTATGAGGGAAATAAAAAAAACTGTGAGTGTCCAATGCGTTGATGGTGTACAAGTTTATCTGGAGCAAAAGTGAAGTTGCAATGATGATGAATATTGTCATTTCTGATGATAGCCATTTCACAAGGGACTGTATCAGTAGGCTGAAACGTGAAAATGTACGCAGGACAAAGATGAACAGCATGTAAGGATGTGCGGCACTTTCGTTCAATCGTTGACTCACTTGCGAAAGTGACAGTGTCCCATCTCTTGGAGACCATGATGAGTTCGGTGTCTGTGTTGATGTTGATGATGACCAAAGTGTTGTTATTTCTATAGGGGAAGGGGTGTATTTGGTATACTGTGAAAAGGTCTTCAGTGATGAATGGTACATGAACTACCACTGATGTTGGTGTTAGTGTTGCTTCTAAATACGGGTAGTATTGCATAAATTCCCTACTGCGGAACAACGGCTTCAATTTATGTTTATGTATGCCTTGACTAACTATCTGACGTAGCTCATGAACTGGGAGTAAGTCAATTGTGATCTTGCCATCACCAGCATTCGAAATTCCTTGCATAAGTGCCCTGAAACGATCTCTAGTGTTCTCTAATTGTAGTAGAATCATGTCAATATGTTCTGTGATGATGGAGAAGTGCTGGAAAAGGGTAACGTTTCCCTCCAATTCATTTATTTTATCTACACTCTCGAGAGCTACGTTTTCTGCTTGTTTCAGATTTTTCACAATTGTCTTCATTGCTGAGTTCTGTCCTGTGATGAATTTATCTTGGTATGTTAGTACCTGAGCTATCTTATTAAATTTGTTGTTTATTTCTTTAAGGTCATCCTCTGTAGCCAATCCAAAAATGTTCCCAAGAAATGCGCCGCCCAGGTCGAAATAACCGCGCTTTTGGCGAGTACGTGTGATGTTGTTCCTGTCGCTCAGTACCTCCGTTCCATAAGATGGGAGATCTTGGATCATGACGAGCATAGTTGACTTCGCCTGTTCTAGTTTCCATTTCGCTAACTTCACCATTTCATTCACTTCCTTGGTGTTATGTGCTTGTGAAACATAATTTCCTATCATGAAGTCCAGAGTTCGCATCGGCGTCGCAAGTCTGTCTAGATAAGTAGGTAAGTCATACAAGTAATCTAGACTTATTTCAGTACTCATGACGTCCTTAACGATTGTAGTCGTGGCCGTTGGAGCTATGAGGCATCCTTGTTGTACTATATGTTTGGGGTCTAAGTGCGCATATCCTCTTGCTATGTAGAGGAGAATCCATAGCATAAGTCCCTTCATCGTAACCTACCGAAAAAAAAAAAATCTATTAATTTCCTATAATGCTGTGGTCGATGAGAGTGATGATGTGCGTTACGGTTGATTGTTATTTCATGTATAGAAGGAGTTTAAATCGATATTTAATTCTCGTAAATGATGTACTGTAGATTTTATTGGAACAGTTGCACCTATGTTCGATTGTTTGGTATATGACCTTAATTTCTTTTTGTAATCATTGTTGTGTTCTTGCTTGGTTTCTTGAGGTACGTTCACCTGTTCGGTTGTATCCGAGGCTGAATAATTATGTGATAATTCCCTTGAAACTCGTTTTAAATGGTCAATATGAACTTGTTTCTCCTCGCCACTTGAAAGTGACTTAATTAAAACTTTGTTTGCTTTTATGTTAATTACTCTGTATGGGCCCTCAAATTTTGGGGATAATTTATTGTCTCTCGTATGAATGACACTGTAAACAATGTCTCCTAAGCTGATAGGTGAATCTTTTGCCTTCTTGTTAAATGCCTCCGTCATTTCTTCCTTGGACATCGTTAATTGTTTTTTGACTCTTTTGTGAATGTCCTGGAATTCACGTAAACGGAGTTTAGAGTAATCATCGTAATTGTATATAGGCATGCTGTCACCTTCTAGGAGCTCATATGGTAATTTTTTATCTGTGCCATATATAATGAAATGTGGTGTGTCACCGATGGATTTATTTATAGACCCATTAATTGAGGCCTCTACTCTGGGAATCCAATCGTCCCAGCTTGCATAATTTTCACTGAGAATGTGTCGTAGCACATCTAATACCTTTTTATTTTGTCTCTCTACCAACCCATTCGATGCTGGGTGATAGGCCAAAACGTTAACCTTTTTGATGTTGTATTGTTTACATATATCTTGTAAGATCTCAGAATTAAATTCTCCTCCATTATCACTTATTAATACCTTTGGGGTAGTAAAGCGACATATTACATTATCTGTTATTGCCTTTGCTACTGTCTCTGCTGTCTTATCTTTAATTGGAGCTAAAATGACATAACGGGAAAAATGATCCGTTGCAGCGAATAAGTATAGGTTATTATTGTATGATAATGGCATCTTGAGTAAATCAACAGCGACAACGTCCCATGGTTGATGTGGTACAGGGTAATTACCCATCGGTGCAGGTGTGATTGGGTATCCTTTGTGTTTCGCACATGATTCGAATCTGTCTATATGATTGTTTATATCTTTTCGTAATGAAGGCCAGTAATATAATAGCTGGGCTTGGTTGAATGTCTTATCCTTTCCAGGATGTCCTGCATGTGGGCTGTCGTGTATCAATCGTAATACTTGGGGTATCATGTCATTAGGTACTACCAACTGGTTAGTATTTCTTTGGCGTTTTGGTTGTTTAGAGTTAATTTTGTATAATGTATTATTGACCATTGTGAATTGTTCAAGTGGGACATGCAGTTTGGGTAATTGTATGTCATCTCCACTTTCTAACTTGTATATTACTTTAGACCACATTGGGTCAAGTCTTTGTGCCTTTGCGATATCCTCGTGGTTTGGGATATTTCCTTTGAGATCTAACGCCGCGACCTGAATTGTGTTCGGGTTCCTAGATAATGCGTCAGCTACTATGTTCATTTTACCTTGTATATAATGAATTTGTACATTGTAGTTTTCAACTGTACACTTCCATCTTGCTCTCCTCCCAGAAAGGAGTTTTTCTTTAAACATACCCACCAGTGGTTTATGGTCGGTGAATAAGTGGATTTCGTAACCATATACCAAATCTCGAAACTTTTGTAATGCAAAAACCACGGCAAGTGCCTCTAAGTCTGTAGTGCAATAATTTTTCTCCGCACCTCTTGTTTGTCTGCTGGCAAATTCAATTGGTTGATTCTTTCCTCTTTTATCTTCCTGCATCAGTACAGCCCCTAATCCTTTAACTGATGCGTCTGTACAAATAAGAAATGATTTTGTGTAATCCGGATATGCTAAACAAGGTGCATTTGTTAGTTTAATTTTTAGATTGTTAAATGCCCTTTTTTGTTCTTCTTCCCATTGGAATACAGCATCTTTTTTGAGTAGTTGGAATAGAGGAAAGGCTATATGAGAGAACTGTGGTACGAATGACCTATAGTACCCAGCCAGACCTAAAAATTGTCTAACTTCGTCAGTCGTAGTGGGTTCAGGAAAATCTCTCACTGCCTGTATTTTGTCATCAGTGGTGTGAATACCATCAGAACTTAATTTGTGGCCTAAGAAATTTATTTCCTTAAAGCAAAATTTGCATTTAGAAAGTTTAATTTTTAATCCACCATTACTAAGCTTTTGTAAGAGTAAGTCTAATTTCCTGAGATGATCCTTAATATTCTTCGTTGCGATTATAATATCGTCAAGATAAACAAATATTCCTTGTCCTAAAATTCCGGACAATACGTAATTCATAAGATGCTGGAATGTGCCTGGGGCTGTCCTCAGTCCCATTGGCATTCTTGTTAACAAATCATTTTCTTCATCAAATTCACCTGAGTGGGAATGTGAAGATGGATGGAATAGTTGGTGAGTGGGGTGTGCCTGCTGTGATAGATGAGAATGGGAGTGCGTTAGTGGACATTTGTGCTGGGAGGGGGTTGGTGATAGCCAATACCCTCTTCAGGCATAAAATGATCCACAGGTATACATGGCGAGTGATGAGAAGGGTGGGTGGTGAACTGAATGAACGGAAGGCAATGATTGATTATGTGTGTTTGGATGAAAGGATGCGAAGATGTGTAAAGGATGCAAGAGTGTATAGAGGTTGGGGGAGTGGACTTTCTGACCACTACTTCGTGGTGGCTAGAATTAGAATGTAAGTAAGATGGAGGAATAAAAGAAGGGAAAGACGAGAGGAAGGAGTAGTTGCAAGGAGAGTGGAAAGGTTACAAGAGGATGAGAAAAAGGCAGAGTATAAGAGAGAAGTGGAGGAACGATTGGGCAAATATGAATTGGAGCAGATGGGAGATGTGGAAGGTGTGTGTAAGATATTTACAGAAGAAATATGTGCAGCATGTGATGCGGTGTGTGGAAGGAAGAGAAGACGGAGGGGGGTGCAAGGAACAGCGTGGTGGACTGAAGAGGTGAGACAGGCTGTGGCACAAAAGAAGAAAGCATACAATGAATGGATAAGAAATAGGGGCGTGGAAGAAGTCGAGAGGCAGAAGAGGGAGTTATATGTGGAAAGAAAGAGAGAGGTGAAAAGATTAGTAAGAGAGAGTAAGAAGAGAGTGGATGAGGAATTTGGAAGGAATTTGAGTGTAAAGTGGAGGGACTGTAAGAAAATGTTCTGGAGAGAAGTGAAAAGAGTAAGACAGGGTGGAAGTGAAGTTAGCAGGGGAGTGAAAGATAAAAATGGTAGATTAGTAGTGGAGAAGGGAGAAAAAGTGAGCAGATGGAGAGAACACTTTAAGGAATTGTTGAACGTAGAGGATGGAAGTAATGCGAGTATAAGTGGCTGGGGAATGGCTGGGAGAAGGAGAGAGGTGAGAAGACAGGAAGAAATCAGTAGGATAGAAGTTGTGGAAGCAATGAAGAAAGTTAAATCGGGGAAAGCCCCAGGAATTGATGGAGTGTGTGGTGAAATGCTAAAGCATGGGGGAGAGATAGTAGTAGAATGGATGTGGAAGATGTGCAGATTGGCCTGGGAGGAAGGTAGAGTCCCGGAGGATTGGAAGTCAGGTATAATTATTCCCTTGTACAAAGGAAAAGGGGAAAAAGAAGTGTGTGGTAATCATAGGGGCATTTGTCTTAGTATAATAGGAAAAGTGTATGGTAGGATACTTATAGACAGAGTTAGAGAAAGAACAGAGAAATTAGTTGGAGAAGAACAGGGAGGCTTTAGGAAGGGAAGAGGTTGTGTAGATCAGATATTCATTCTTAGATCTTTAGTGCAAAAGTTTCTAGAGAAGGGAAAGAAGTCGTATGCGGCTTTCATGGATTTGGAGAAAGCATATGACAGGGTGGATAGACAAGGATTGTGGAAAGTGTTAAGAATATATGGAGTAGATGGGAAGTTGTTGAATGCTGTGAAGAGTATGTACGATGGTGCGAAGGCTGCAGTGCGTGTGGATGGTGAACTAAGTGAATTTTTTCCTTTGAAAGTTGGTTTGAAACAGGGATGTGTCATGTCTCCATGGTTGTTCAATCTGTACATGGATGGGGTAATAAAAGAGGTACAAGGTAGGTTAGTGGATGTTGGAGTGGCCCTGGTGAGAGAGGATAGTGTTTGGAAACTCCCTGTACTGTTGTTTGCAGATGATACTGTGTTGTTGAGTGAAGACGAAGGGGAGCTGCAAGGCTTGGTGGATGAGTTTGAGAGAGTGTGTAAGAAACGGAATCTAAAGGTGAATGTAGGGAAGAGTAAAGTGATGGTCTTTGAGAGAGGTGAAGTTAGTGAATACAGCGAGGTTGGATGGTGAGGAATTGGAAAATGTGAGTAAGTTTAAGAACTTGGGTAGTGTGATGAGTAGGGATGGAGGTTTGGAGGGTGAAGTGCTTGAAAGGGTACAGCAGGGAAGAAAGGTTGCTGGTTCTTTGAAAGCAGTGATAAGAAACAGGGAAGTGAGCATGGAAGTGAAAAAGTTACTACATGACAGTATTGTGATACCAACTCTAACGTACGGAAGTGAAGCTTGGACATTGTTGGAAGGACACAAGTCAAGAGTGAGAGCAGTGGAAATGAGTTATTTAAGAGGAGCTTGTGGAGTCACGTGGAGAGACAGGCTGACGAATGAGGATATAAAGGAGCGTTGTGGTGTGGATGTGGATGTGATAGGAAGCGTTATGAGGAACACACTGAGGTGGTTTGGCCATGTGGAGAGGATGGAGGGTGAAAGACTGACGAAGAGAGTGTATGTGAGTGAGGTGGAGGGGGGAAGAGGGAGGGGGAGGCCGAGGATGAGATGAAGGGATGGGGTGGAGAGGTATATGAGAGAGGGGGGTGTGAGTTGGGAGCAGGGGAGTGAAATGGCGGGGGACAGGGCGACTTGGAGGCGATTTGTTTGTGGCCACCCCAAACGGGATTGAGGCGTCTGGCAATAGATAGATAGAATTAAATTCTCTTTTATTCTTTTTCTATCCGTAGATTTTATCTCACTTGTTACTCCAGCTATAACTATTTCCTTCACAGGGGCGGGACATTTTTCAATATTAACTATGCAAGTTCCCTTTTTCAACTGAACTTCCCCATTCATGTGATTAATTATAAATATCTGAGTTTGCCCTTCGTCGTTCGTATGACATAATGCGTTTTCTACTGACAATCCCTTTACTTTACATAATTCTTCTAAGACAAGAACAATACTATTCCGTAATTTGCTCTTTATGGTAACCTTCATATATGAATTAGGTGGTATAACTAAATCATTAGTGAGATGGGCTGGAAAAATTGATAAATCAGTACTGTTATCTGGGTCACTAATTCTGGAGGATGGGGTTGGTGGTGGTAGTGGATCTATACACTCATCTGTTTGTGTATGTTTGTTTAAGCCTTTAATATTACCAATTCTTTTTGGCTCTCTTCTACCAATCGATGAGGGCTCTGAAGTTATTTCCTCTATGAATTCATTATCAAAGTCTATTCCATTCATTTGTGGGAGTATAGTTATGTTCTCAGCTCCCATGGATCTTAAGCCCAGTAACATATGAGCTTTAATTGCTAAGTTTTCAACAATATAGAAAAATGCAGAGAATGGTCTTGTAGTTTCTGTGAAACTGAGATTTAATCTTATCATACCTTTCACTGTAATCTCTTGTCCATCTACTGTGTATAAATCTAAATCAGCTTCATCCAGAAAAGTTACTTTCTTTTTATTTTTAAGAATTCTATTTAGTTCTTCATGTCTTATTAAGTTCACTGGAGAGCCTGTATCTAAAAATAAGGAAACGTTTTGCTCCTCACATACAGCTGGTATCAAGATACACTCATTTCCCAACATGCCTCCTATGTGAAGTTTAGCCTTGTTCTTCTTTACGTTTGTTCGTTTTTTGTCATGACCTGGTCTTCCCCCGATTTGAACATAGACACAATTTTTTCTACTGTTTTGCAATCACTAGTCCAGTGCCCTTGGTATCTATGATGCCTACAGTAAGGACCCAATCCTTGTGTCTTTTGTTTGTCCTCTTTTGCCTTGATAAAGCATTCATACCTTGTGTGTCCTGGTTTTGCACAATAATGACATAGAATGGACCTATCCCTTGACTGTGACCTACGAGGTGATTTCCCATAAGAAGTGTTGTTTATGGCGCGAGACCTACTCGGGCTGCGCGAAAACTTATGAAACTGCCTGTAGGAAGGCGTCTGGGAACGAGGTCTAGGAGTTTTTGTTTGTTTCGGCTGCCTCATTTCTGGTCGCGATCGATTTTGTTCTCTGTTTGGGGTCGGTGTTGATGTTTTCACAGCTGATACTGTCTCAGGTACTCTTATTCTACCAGAATGTGCATGTGTGTCGACCACACCTGCTTTACTGCACTGCATCTCTATCTCGTTCCTTAAGTCTAGCAAGCACATTCCTGGGGTGTACGCGATCGTCTTGGCGATCTTAAGGGTCCTATCAGGTAATTTACACAAGGCAGCTACATAACCAATGATGTCCACGACGAGGTCTGGGGACATCTTTCCATCATCTGTTATCCAATAAGAATTCTCCAGTGTAGCTAACAAAGTTCTCTTGATTGTGGAGACATCAGCAGTTATTTCACTGAGCACATGGTTTGTACTGTGCTCCCTTACAAGATCTACAATTTTATGTAATTCTGGAATTATACCTGGCAAGAAGTTCATACCTCCAGAAAATTTCTTCAGAAATTCAGTTTTAAATTCATCATATGTCCTAGCACGATGGAGCTTATCTGAGCGCAATAAATTGCTTGCTGGACATCTTTCCTGGCTTAGGCAAGATGAAAAAATAGCAATTTTCTCTTGTTCATCTAGTATTTGGCGCTTGATGAACATTTGTTCGCACTGACTGACTAATGAAATGACATCAATGCGATCTTTGTCTGTGCCAGAGAATTTTGGGGAAGTTTTATCCTCGTGATACACAAACACGTGAGGTGTGGTTGTTAGATCCGCGGTATTAGTTTCTTGATCCATTTTTACTGATTGCCCTGTTAATTCAACTTGGATGTGTTTATCGTTGTGTGAGGGAATGGTGGAATATGTATGACCGGACCGGTGAACCCTGTTAAGTATATTGGCATACGTGTGCAAGGCAGCGGCAAAGTTCACACTCTCTATGTCAGAGGGGGTTTCCCACTCATCATCTGAAACTCCCGTATTTGTTTCTTTATCTTTAGTGTGTGGTGAGGTTGTACAAGGGGTGGGCTGCCTCGAGGCTCTCTTAATTGTGAGTTTGATGTTGTGGCAATTTGTGTGTTATCTGGTGTGTTGCCTTGGGGCTCTCTTAATTGTGAGTCTGTTGTTGTGGCTAATTGTGTGTCATCTGGTATTGACGTGGGGGGTGGCGAAAATATTCCTGTCATTAAGATATGGTGTTATGAAATACGCCTCTTGTTTATTTATGTCCTAGCAAAATAGATGAGTAAATAAGTTGAATATAGCTAATTTTAGCACTGAGAAGAAATGAGCAAGTATAATTTTACCCACTTGATACAGATCGTAGAGGTGTGTCGATACAAAAGTCGATCTCGGAAGAAAAATACAGATTTGATTGAAGATCTCTTGATAATTCTAGTGGTGTGTTGATGGACGATATTACTCAGGAAATTCCATAGCCTGGTGTTTGTGGTGGTTAACGGCTGTCCCAGGCAAACCTCAGCATAGAACGTCGAATTTCCAACTTAACTGTGAAAATAAATGAGTATGAGTATGAGCTATGTGAATAATGAGTAATGAGTAGTGGGTGAGAAGTGCCTGGTGTCAGTCACACGTTGCTTTGCATGGCAGACTCGCGTTGTGTCATCTCAGCACATGGTGACGTCGGCTTCCCACACTGGTAGCTGTGGTGAGTGAATGAGTAGTGATGAGTAACTTGAGTGAAGACGGGTGAGTAAGATGAGTTGTGAATATGGACTTGGCGTTTTGCTGCGTGTCTTGACCTCTGGGTCAGCATAGGCGGGAGAGAGTGGTGGGGGCTTGTTGCTTCGGTCTTTCCTCTTCTTTACTTGCTTTGTTTTATATTCCTCTTGTTGCTGCTTGAAGTTACGTGAAGATTATAGAGTTGTTTTGTAGACTTGTAGACTATTTGCATTGTAGGCTGTATTTTGTAGGGATTCACTGAAGAACTGAAGCTAATCTTGTAGAGTCTCGCCTGCTTTTGTAGAAATTTGCTTTTAATTCGGAGACGATGTCCGTAGATTCGCTGGTTCGTCGTAGAAGTTGCAAGATCGTATCAATATTTTGTTAAATTACTTGCAAGGCGTCGTGTTATCCCTTCACCTCTGCATCAGCATGATGATCGGGGAGACGGAGGGGGCTGGTTGGAGAGAATACTGTCAGGAGCTGGTTGTGAGAGGTATTCTTTTTGTTTTCAATCTTGATATTTTGTAGGAATTCAATGTTGATTCGTAGACGAGGTTCGTATATGTTCGCTGCCACCAAATGTCATAAAATGACTAAATGTCATAAAAGACTTTGTGGTTCCTTTGTAGAGAAGTTTTATATATATTAGACTTATGGACGAGCGGTTTTTATATCTTGGAGTAGCTTCCCATTTGTCATGTAGTGACAGGAGAGGTAAAGAATAGTATGGGACTATTTTTATTTGTCTTGGAAATATTAACAAGTCTCTCACACGGAGCGGAGTATAGAGTCCAGTCCCGCTAGCTATCTCTCTGTCTCTCTCTCTCTGTCTCTCTCTCTCAAGTTGCCAAGCCCTTCCTTTTTCTGACCTGCCTGTTCTAAGGCTTGTCTCCTTCTGAGCTCTCTTTCCTAAATTCTGGTGTAGCAGGGGTGTGTCACGTGTGTTCCTTGTGAGTGGAAAGTTCTAGCAGCCTGTGTGTGAGTATGTGTGTATGTGTGTGTATGGTCACTAGGTCTTTGTTCACGGTTGGACTGCTGACAACTAACTGCATCATCTCCTTACTGGCTACTTCGTAATGTGTCGTCAGCTTTTCCTCAGTGTAACTTGCAAGCTCATTTCCTTTTCCCAGGCTCGCATAGGGCTGTCTATCTATCTATTTATCTATCTATCTATTATGATTTGTAATTATAATACACGTATACATGGGACACCTTCATCTATTCCTCTACAAGATGCCAAGCAGGGACAATGCCTTACACCACATAGCCTAACCTCCCTCCCCCCCTGCATGCCATTGTCTGGGCAATTCACCTGTTACCAGTGACCTGGCCAATAAAGACATTCAGGGCCAGAGTGATTCCCCAATCAATGACAATGTGGAGAACAAAGTTTACATAGTATTAGAGGAAGATAGTCAGAAATGATGATCCGGTAATGTGGCAAAAAATGGTCAGGTATGGTGATGAGTTAGTGAGTGAAACAATGCTTATAATGCCTATATTACTGTTTGAAAACCAACATACTCTCGTATTACATATAAATTCGTACCAAGTAAATAAATAAATACCGTTTATGAGTGGTGTGAAATAGTTACCCTCCCGTAGAACTCGTTTTCTTTGGTGCCAGCCTGTTAGAAAACCCAGTAAGGTAAGGAGGTACTGTTATATGGATCGAGTATTTTAAACCTCAGGTGAGCGATTTCTCTATGAATTTTCGATGTTTCTCACCAAAAGTGGAGGTTTTAGCCAAAAAAAAAAAAAAATCGAAAATACCTCGGGACTGGGGGGTGTCGGAGGTGCGAAATAGCTCGGGACGTGACGGGTTAATAATGACTTAGCTTTTTGCTCACTCAAAAAAATTTCACCAAATCTCTCGTTGTGCTCCGATTCGAATCAAAGATAAGAAATTCAGTTTCTTTCATCGATCAGGGTATTGTATTAGTTTGACTCGGATTCAGCCAAATTTCTCAAAAAAAAAAAAAAAAGCCAAACAGAAGGTATTATTTGTTTTGGAAAGGCAAAAGCTGGTTGCTCTCAGCAGTCGTTGGAAAATATTGTTGCGCTACTCATGCAACCTTAGACCGTTACTTCTTGCACAGCCGACTGTTACACTAATCTATCTGATAAACAATCGTTTCCTCAATTTACGGAAAAACTATTGCTAATTGCGGGTTGTCTATGAAATTAAAATAATTGAGGATTTTTATGTGATTTCCAAATTGGTGTCTGTCTTCTTGTAACTTCAAAATTGGCTGAGATATATAAAAAAAAAAAAGTTCACTACTGTACTACAGAGTTTTCCTCTCAACCTCTGCCCCCATTTCTTGCTGATGCGATAATCTTTCCCTCAGGTACATATGTCGGGGGTCCAAACTGTGACTAAATTTGGTGTTCTCGCTCGCTTCGCTTGCTTAACCCGCAGCGTCCCGTTGACGTGAATTAACGTCCACACGTTTTGTCACTGCCAATCCCGTTGATGTACATAAACACGAATCAATTGCAAGGTCCCTAATTTGCACAATTTTCAATTTTAGCGAGTGATTTTTGGTACATATACACGGGACACCTTCCTCTACAAGATGCCAGGCAGGGACAATGCCTTACCCAGCATGACCTCCCCCCCCTTGCACGCCATTGTCTCACCAATTCATCTGTTACCAGTGACCTGGCCAGTAAAGCCATGTCATGCCATGGTACGAAATTCAGGGCCAGAGTGATTCCCTAATCGATGACAATGTGGAGGACAAACTTTACATAGCATTAGAGGAAGAAACAGTCAGAAATGACGATCAGGTAATGTCGCCAAAAAAGGTCAGGTATGTTGATGTGTTTCATGAGTGAAACAATACTTATATTGCCTATATTATTGTGTGAAAACCAATATTCTCTTGTACTACATATAAATTCGTACCAAATAAATAAATAAATACCGTTTATGAATGGTGTGGAATGGTTACACTCCCACAGAACTCGTTTTCTTTGGAGCCAGCCTGATAAAAAACACAGTATGGTGAGGAGGTACTGCTACCTGTATTGAGTATTATAAACTTCAGGTGAGCGATTTCTCTATGATTTTTCAATGTTTCTCACCAAAAGCGGAGGTTTGAGCCAAAAAAAAAAAAAAAATCAAAAATGGTCAGGATTGGGGGTAGTCAGTGGTGGAAAAGTGGTCAGGATGGGGCAGGTTAAACAATTATTATTATTATTATTATTATTATTAGTTCTTACGAAGTAAATTGCTCGTATTCGCTCAGTTTCAAAGCTATGGCCATCATACTTGGCCATACGAGTCCCCCGGGTGGCAATTTCATATGACCCAGTATCATGCAGTTCTCAGTACTAATTTCCAGTTGGTGCAAAAAAATTATAAAAAGTAGTCTGTTCACGGACTCTCAGAAACCGTAAGTTTTTGTGGGATACAGCCAAGGTTGGGGAGCAGGTCTGCAAAGACTATGGGTCTATTTGGGCCAGCAGTTTACAAGATCGCTAAGGGATCAATGGAAAGTATTTTGGAGTCAGTGTGTGCACAATATAAGAAGAAAAAAAAAGAATAGAGGTACAATCACAAAACTTGGTTCATATATAAAACTTGACATGCATGGCTATCAAGTATGAATGACCTTGACATAAACCCCAAGGTCACAGCAAGGGTCAATGTTTAAAAGTATATTTACTATTCATTGGATCACAATATCAAGCCTATTGAAATCACAAGCTTCAAGTATAGTTCTGTCTATCCATCTATTGCCAGACGCCGTAATCCGGTAAGGGGTGGCCACAAACAAATCGCCTCCATGTCGCCCTGTCCCCCTCAACTTCACTGCCCTGCTCCCAGCTTACACTCCTCTCTCATATACCTCTCCACTCCATCCCTCCATCTCATCCTTGGCCTTCCCCTTCCTCTCCCTCCCTCCACCTCACTCACATACATTCTCCTCATCAGTCTCTCACTCTCCATTCTCTCCACATGGCCAAACCACCTCAGTGTATTCCTCCTAATGCTTCCTATCACATCCACATCCACCCACAACGTTCTTTCACTTCCTCATTTGTCAGTCTGTCTCTCCATGCGACTCTACATGCTCCTCTCAAATAACTCATTTCCACCGCTCTCACTCTTCACTTCTGTCCCTCCAACAGGGTCCAATCCTCACTTCCATACGTTAAAGTTGATATCACAATACTGTCATGTAGTAGCTTTTTCACTTCCATGCTCACTTCCCTGTTTCTTATCACTGCTTTCAAGAAACCAGCAACCTCTCTTCCTTGCTGCACCTTTTCAAGCACTTCACCCTCTAAATTTCCATCATTACTCATCACACTACTCAAGTACTTAAACGCACTCACATTCTCCATTTCCTACCCATCCACTGTACATTCACTGACTTCACTTCTCTTGAAGACCATCACTTAACTGTTCCCTACATTCCCCTTTAGATTCCGTTTCTTACACGCTCTCCCAAATTCATCCACCAAGCCCTGCAGCTCCCCTTCATCTTTACTTAACAACACAGTATCATCTACAAACAGCAGTACAGGGAGTTTCCAAACACTGCCCACTCTCACCAGGGCCACTCCAGCATCCACTGCCCTACCTTGTATCTCTTTTATAACCCCATCCATATACAGATTGAATAACCATAGAGACATGACACATCCTAGTTTGAATCCAACCTTCAACCAGCAAAATTCACTCAGTTCCCTATCCACATGCACTGCAGCCTTAGCACCCTCATACATACTTTTCACAGCATTCAGCAACTACCCATCTACTCCATATATTCTTAATACTTTCCATAATCCTTGTCTATCCACCCTGTCATATGCTTTCTCGATATCCATGAAGGCTGCATACAACTTTTTTCCCTTCTCTAGAAACTTTTCCACTAAAGATCTTAGAATGAATATCTGATCTACACAACCTCTTCCCTTCCTAAAACCTCCCTGTTCTTCTCCAACTAATTCCTCTGTTATTTCCCTAATTCTGTCAATAAGTATCCTACCATATACTTTTCCCGTTACACTAAGAAGGCAAATGCCCCTACGATTGCCACAAAATTCTTTCTCCCTTTTTCCTTTGTACAAGGGAATAATTATTCCTGACTTCCAATCCTCTGGGACTCTACCTTCCTTCCAGGCCAATCTGCACATCTTCCACACCCAGTCTATCACAATCTCTCCCCCATCCTTCAGCTTTTCACCACACACTCCATCAATTCCTGGGGCTTTCCCCATTTTAACCTTCTTAACCAGCCCCATCCCGTTTTCTGGGCAGTGGTACGCCCCAGTCCCGACATTTTTGGACCTTTTTTTTTTTTTTTTTTGCTCAAACATCTGCTTTTGGTGAGAAACATCGAAAATTCATAGAGAAATCGCTCACCTAAGGTTTAAAATACTCAATACAGGTATGAGTACCTGACTGGGTTTTCTAACAGGCTGGCACCAAAGAAAACGAGTTCTATGGGAGGGTAACTATTTTATCCATTCATAAACAGTATTTATTTATTTACTTGGTACGAATTTATATGTTGTACAAGAGTATATTGGTTTTCAAACAGTAATATAGGCATTATAAGCATTGTTACACTCAATAACTCATCACGATTCATGACCTTTTTTTCCCACATTACCTGATCGTAATTTCTGACTGTTTCTTCCTCTAATGCTATGTAAACTTTGTCCTCCACATTGTCATCGATTGGGGAATCACTCTGGCCCTGAATGTCTTTATTGGCCAGGTCACTGGTAACAGGTGAATTGCCGAGACAATGGCGTGCAGGGGGAGGGGAGAGGTTATGCAGTGTAAGGCATAGTCCCTGCTTGTCAACTTGTAGAGGAATAGAGGAAGGTGTCCCGTGTATACGTGCCCAAAGTCACTCACGAAATCACTCGCGAAAATAGAAAATTGTTCAAATTAGGGACCTTGCAATGTTGCCGCGTTAATTTACGTCTCCAGGATATGAGTGCACATCATGTGAGGACGTGAATTCACGTCTCCGGGACGCAGCAGGTTAATTGCTTCCACAACTTCCATCCTACTGATTTTTTCCTCTCTTCTCACATCCATCCTTCTGCCAGCCATTCCCCAGCCACTTATACTTGCATTACTTTCATTCTCTATGTTCAACAATTCATTAAAGTGTTCTCTCCGTCTGCTCACTTTTTCTCCCTTCTCCACTAGTATTCTACCATTTTTATCTTTCACACTCCAACTAACTTCTTTGGCACCCTGTCTAACTCTCTTTACCTCTTTGCAGAACATTTTCTTACATTCCCTCCACTTTACACTCAAATTCCTTCCAAATTCCTAATCCACTCTTTTCTTACTCTCCTTACTAATCTTTTCACCTCTCTCTTCCTCTCTACATATAACTCTCTCTTCCGTCTCTCAACTTCTTCGACGTCCCAGTTTCTCATCCACTCACTATATGCTTTCTTCTTTTGTCCCACAGCCTCTCTCACCTCTTCAGTCCACCATACTGTTCCCTGCATCCCCTTTCGTCTTCTCTTCACCCCACACACCATCTCACATGCTGCATAGATTTCTTCTGTGAATATCTTCCACACACCTTCCACGTCCACCATCTGCTCGAAGCTATATTTACCCAATCGCTCCTCCACTTCCCTCTTATATTCTGGCTTTTTTCCATCCTCTCGTAACATTTCCACCCTCCTTGTAAGAACTACTTCCTCCTATCGTTCCCTTCTTCTATTTCTCCCTTTTGCTTGGACTTTAATTCTGACCACCACCAAGTGGTGGTCCGAAAGTCTACTTCCCCAACCTCTATATACTCTTGCATCCATTACACACCTCATCCTTTCATCCACACACACATAATCAATCATTGCCTTCCGTTCATTCAGTTCACCACCCACCCTTCTCATCACTCGCCACGTATACCTATGGATAATTTTGTGACTGAAGAGGGTATTAGCTATCACCAATCCTCTCCCGGCAAAAATGTTCACTAAAGCATTGCCATTCTCATCCATCTCTGCAGGCACACCCCACTCAAGTATAGGTATTGGGGAATAAATTGGCCCCTGCAGTCGAACTGAGGAAGGAATTGGATGACCTTGTCATGTGGTGACTTGCTGGCTACCAAGTGTGAATGCCCTTGACCCAAAATTCAAGGTCACAGCCAAAGTGAAAGTTGAATTGCACAATAAAAATAAAAATAATTAAAAAAAGATAGAATTGAGCTGCAAAGACCAAACAAGGTACATTTACAGAACTTTGTAGACTATGCATGCCTATCAAGTATGAAACTGAAGGTCAAAGCCAAGGTCAAAGCTCAAAATTTGCTTGTTTTTTTTATGTACTGAGTGACATGCACAAAATGGATGACATTGTGATGTGCTGAGTTTTTGAAATTGCTAATTGCAATTTCCGTTTTCTATTTATTTTAGTGGGTGTACACCTGATATTACAGTATACCAGCTTTTTTTTTCATCTTGGAGTATCCTAGTTCACATCTTTCTTCTAAAAGTCTAACAAATGGATAGTTCTGATTAAAGTCTTATTATTCATCAGTTTTCTTATTATTCTATTTTACAGCCTTCTTTATAACAACTACTCACTGTATATTTGTATATTCTGATACTTCATTCTTGGATAGTTTGCCTCTTGTTGTCCTTTGAGAATTTTATCCCTTATTTCATCCTGTGATAAACCCGCTGCCTTATCTATAATATATGCTACTTTTAAGACTAGTGCAGTGCTTGTGTCTCTTTTTTTTTTTCTTTTCTCATGGTTTAAATACCATATCTTTATTTATTTCATAATTTATCACTTGTTTTATTTCATTCCTCCGTACTCTTCATCGGTTTTCTGCTCATTCGTTCTTTCAAATACTTCTGTCTTCTCTACTTCAGTTTTTCTTTCTTTTCTTCCTTCCCTCCCTTCCTCAGTTGTCCATGCCATTGTTCTCCTCTTCTGCTCTTCCGTCTTTCCATCTCTCGATCTTCCCTCCTTTTTTCCTACTGAAGTCCTCAAGAGACTGCAACAGTGGCCACAAAACAAGAAGAGAACTTGTTTCATTCTGTCTCTTTCCAACCTTTCTCTCTCCTCTCTCCACTTCAATTCTTCTATCTCTCCATTCTCCTTTTCTTGCCTCCTCTTCCCCCTATACTTATTTGCCTTCTTCTCCATTTTTCGTCTGCTCTTTTTACTTTCCCCTCTCTTCTCCCCCCCTCCCCCCTCTTTCCATATTCTTCTTCAAAGGACTTACACTATATCACTTTTTATCCTTTTTTTTTTTTTTTTTTCATTTCCTATCCTATTCTGGCCTCAGACTAACATATGTGTTTCTAATTCTGAACCTCTTAATCCCCACATGAATGTCCCATCTTCTTATTCTACGTAATTCCTTAACGTTTTCGTCTCTTCCTCCCTTCCTCTTATCTCACCTCGTCATTCTTTTTCTCCTGTTCCTTAATTCATTTTTTTCTCTCTCTCGCCCTCAGTTCCCTTCTCTTTTTTATGCTATCTTCCTTTCCCTCTTCCCATTACTACTCAATTCTTCCAGACTTGTTACCCCCCTTCCCTTTTATTGCATTCTTTCACACATTTCCGTCGTCTATCATGCTTTGGTAACAATCCTGAAATATGTGAAGAGATATTTCCTCAAATATATTGATTCTTACCTCTCTCTCTCTCTCTCTCTCTCTCTCTCTCTCTCTCTTTTACAAAGCGAAACGTAGGGTTGTTATAAAGGATAGTACTGTAGTTCTCTTCTGATTATGTGACGTGTAAGTGTGCTTGAATGGATCCACTTACGTTCTTTATTCTACTGATGTCCCTTATCGCTTACGTCCGTCCATTTCAACCCACTGTTATGTCTCACCCAATTCGTAACCAACGTACCCTCCCGTCTTTGAGAAACAAGGGTGGGAGTGAGGATGGGAACAAAAAACAGCATTCAAAGTGCACCGTCCACGGCCACAACCGGACTAAAGCGTAGGTCACGCATGCACGGATGAAACGCCGGATGAAGCCGGAGGACTGGTCCGTCACCATCCGTGGAGATCCCTGAGCACCGTATAGAAGCCGGCCTGACGTCCGGCTGCATCCTTAGCCATCCTACTTTGTCAAGCCGGACGGGAGAAAAAAATGAACAGTGTTCATTTTTTCTTCCAGGATCTCTCGGAAGAAAAAGATCTGTGTTGATGCCGGGAGCTGCTGGGAGTTGGCGGGAGCCTCCGTGAACCCACCGAAAATGTCCATGTGCGCCATGTAGAGACCTGGGCCATCCGGGAGTCGTAATTTCATCCAGGACAGTTCGGAGAACTTCCTCAAATATCACAGGATCCATTCTTAAGAAGCCAGTCACATCTCCTGCCATAAGTTCATTCATCAACTTCTCATCTGAGAAGCCAAGATTTAACCCACAGGTTTCTTCTCTGTTCTGCTTCTTGGCTCTGTGTTAACACAATCATTTTCGCTGCCAGTAGGTCCATTTCAGCTGTGGCCAACTGCAGTTGTAGTAATTCAGCATGCTCTGAAGAAATATACATCTTGTCTGTTGATGTCCACTCTCCAAAGTATGTAGCAGACTTAGGAACAGCCTCTACGACATTCTTTTACATACATCGTGAGGCAGCACTGACTACAGTTCGGCGACAATCGGAAGGACACGCCTGGAGATCGTCTAGGTCCTTCTAGGTACCATGTAAATCCGTCTTCCTCCGTATGTTTCGGCTTCAGTCCGGTGCCATCCGCGCATACACCAGGAACATCTCCGGCAAGGACCAGCTAGCGACCACGGTCTGCCGGGAAGAGACCCTAATTTTCTGTTTGCCTTCCGTGCTCAGACCGGCTTCGATGACGTCACAGCATCTTGATAAGCCGGATCACCCCGGATGGCCGAAATTTCTCGTGCAGCTTCATCTGCCGTTTCATCCGTGAATGTGTGACAGAGGCCTAAGGGCACAATACTTGAATCTGCCCTGCGTCTTGATCTTGGACAGATAACTTTCAAAATAAAACTGTTTTATTCATGTCTCACCCTTAACCCTTCCACCAACTTTGGTTGAATTGATTTTAACTAGCGACCATGTCTTTTGAACTTTCCTTTTGACCTTGTTTTTGACTTATTCCCTTTATCTGTTTATAATGTTTAAAATCTGAACCTTGCCACAGAGGCAAGTTTTCACTGGATACTCTTTAAGTTGTTCTTACACTATTACCTTGACCTTTGACCTACAGTTGTTCTAAAAAACACACACATTAGCCTCAACTCATTCACCAAGGTGTATCCAAATCGGATAAAATCTCTTTTACTTGTTTTCCTTACCCAAAGACAGAAGGCTCGAACCTGTCTATTTTCCTTACTGGAATAAGCTTTGCATTCTAATAGGTTTTAAGCATTAATCTGATAGTTTTCGAAGAGGCTGTTGAAATTATTTACTTCTTAAAACTTACATTTATACAAAGGTTTTCTTTCATTGTGATATTTGATTTTTATTGAAGTATTTATGTTTAATCATAGCTTCTGAAATATTCTCGATCAGAGTGGTTGCCAGTCTTGTTCTTTTCCACTTTGCTACTTTCACTTGCAACCCAACATGTTTCAAATTTCTTGTCCCCGTGGCAAATTTTGACATGCTCACACGATGGGGTAACCATCTGGTGTACATAAGACACAGGTCATGCTGCAGCTGGTCAGTCACCATCTCACACCAGCACCCTCCTCGTTCTGTAGTTATAGCGACAAAGTTGACAGGAAATTATCCTCCAGAGTACCGGCCACCCCCTTATATTAGGCTGGGAACTATACTCATAATTTTCGGTTATACTAACATCAAAACAGTCAGTATTTTATGTTACAGAATTTTTAAAAAATGAGTCGCATGTGAATTTCTAATAGCTTTTGTTAAGTTGACATGTCAGTAGTGCACTAATACTGGCACACTAGGATAGCATGCTTCTCATTTCAGATCACAAACTTTATATGAGTACATGTCTTTATTCCTGTTTCCAACATTTTCGCACTAATTTCAAATGTCTCTGATTTAGGCTTACACAGCGAATGCTACCTCGTTCCTGGTCTTTCTCTACAGCACTTCCACAACAAGTGTAGGACACTGATAAAATTATGGGAGTCGTTAGAGAATCAGACCAGAAAAAACAGAATACGACGAAGGTCTTGTGTGCTAGGTTATTGGACAAAACCATTTTGAAAAGAAACCACCCAGAGAACGCATACCCCCGCCGAAGCCAGTGCCATTAGAAAGGTTCCGGATCCGGATTCGTGGATATAGGATCCGGATCCGAATCCGGATCTGCCCCCAAATTTAATCATTTCTTTCTTCGTCTACGGGTACTCTTTGTGCAAAATTTCAATGAAATTCATTGAGAACATTTAGAGATATTATGTGGGATACTCCGGATCCATATTCGAATCCGCTCCCAAATTCAATAATTTCTTCCATGTCCCACCCATCCACAAAATTTAATCAAAATACGTCCCTAACTTGTCGAGTAATCCTGCTAACAGACAGACAGACAAACCAACGCAGGCCAAAATATAACCTTGGCAAAGGTAATAATGTCAAAAACATAATCTGATATGTCTATCTATCTATCTATAGCCCGACGCCCTAATCCCGCAAAGGG
>NC_137025.1:24563434-24578434 GCF_032717465.1 Coenobita brevimanus
TTCTCTCCCTGTCTCACTTATGCTCGAGTGGCCCGTTCTGTCTCCACTACCACTGCCAATACACCTGCCCCCTTGGTATCGCCAATCTCTGGCTCTTCTACTGTCTCGATCGTTTTTCCTGTCTCTTCTCATACCTCCTCCTCACCTACCCCTCCCACTGTCACTGCTGTCTCTTCTACATCTATCTCTGCTCTCCCCTCTTCCACCTTCCCTTCTCCCACTTCTAGTTCTACTTCCTACTCTCAGGCCCCTCCAGTCTCTCATTCCAACTCTTTCTCTGTTCTAGACTCTTCCACTCCTACCTCCTCCCTGTCGCCCTTACTGTCCACTCCTCTCTCTTCCCCTCATCCCCCTTCCTGTTCTGTTGCTCCCCCTCAGTCTTCCTCTTCTCTCCACCAACGATCACTCCCTCTGCCACAACGTGGTGCCCGCCGTCTGCCTCCCTCTGGCAAACGTGGACTGCCCCCCACTGTATCGGATGCCAAGGATTCCACAAAACCCACACATTCTCCCCCAACTCGCAAAATACATACCGCTCGTCCCTCGCTCTCCGTGGAACCTACTCCAACAAAGATCCCTGGACCCAGCCTTATCCCAACTCTGCAAGTCACTCCACAACTGCCTTCAAATCCCCTATCGACACCACAAGCGACACACCCAACAGGGCTTCAAAGTGAAACCCTCACTGATATTATGGAGTTTCTTGCAACTCCTTTACAGGAACCATTGAGTCCCCCAAAAATACTCCATACGGCAGAAGTCCATTCGGCTCCTTCTGATCTCCCTCCCATTCCCATCCCTCCTTCCCCTTCTGTCCCCCTCTCTTCTTGTTCTAATCCCTCACCTTTATCCCTCCCTATGCCACCGGGCTATAGTGACCGTCCTGCTCATTTGCCTCTTCCACCCTCTGCCCCTATTCCTACTATCAGACCAACTCAATGATGTGTGACACCCGTCTGCCATAAATTCGTTTTTTAATAAAAATTTTTGTATATCTATTTTTTATACTGGAACATACGTTGTTTTACGGCCCATCGAAAACTTCCCAAACATAGACCTCAATCTTCCTAATTGTTATTAGTTTAATTTTACACCATGGCTCCCATAATACAATGGAATATCCACGATTTTACCACACATTGGCCAGACCTCTAGTTTTTATTTTCCCACCGATTCTTTGCTACAAGAGACATGCCTCACCACCACCCCTCCCCCCATTCCATCTTATTCATATTTGAGTCTACCCCATTCCCATTATGATACCTGTCTCCTGATACATGTTGACATTCCTTTTCAAACCCTTTCTGTTACAATTACTATCAAATGTACCTTCACCAGAGTGTTTCTATCTAGGTGGGTTACAGTGGTTTCAATGTATCTTTCCCCTTCAGTACCTATCAATTTTAATGATCTCGATCGACTTTTATCTACCCTTCCCCCTTCTATCCTGCTTTTAGGTGATTTTAACTGTCGGAACTCCCTCTGGGGTGACTCTGTTTAACATCACATGGGCGCTCCTTGGAGGATTTCCTCCTTCTCCATGATTTTTACATTTTTAACTCTGATTCCCCAACCCATTTTGACAGCCGTGCTCGAACTTTCTCTGCCATTGACCTATCCGTCTGCACCCCAACCATTTCCTTGGACTTCACTTGGTCAGTCCTGAATGACTATTGTGCCATGGACCATTTCCCAATCCTCCTAACCCCCACGTCTTACTATCCAGTCCCCAGCCCTACTTGATGGTGCTTCAATAGGGCAGACTGGGCTACTATTACATCCCAGGCTGTTCCTCCCACTCCTCTTCCGCTCTCCCATGATCCAACTGCTTTGCTTTCCTGTTTCCGAGCCTTTCTCCTTACGGCTGCCTGAGCCTCTATTCCGCATACCTCCCGACCTGTGTCATCGAAATGTGTGCCATGGTGGAATGACCAATGCAGTTCAGCACTCCAGGTCAAGAGGGCCAGGTGGAAGAGCTTCTGCAGAAAAGGGGGATTGCATTGGAAGTCCAAGCTTTTATACTTTTTCAACAAGCTAATGCTCTCCTTCACCGCACAATCCGTCAAGCAAAAAAGAACAGCTGGATGTCTTATGTTTCTATTATTGTCTCAGACACACCCATTCCACGTCTATGGTCTCGCATCAGGAAAATAGTGGGTAAACGGTCACCTACCCCGACTCCAGTACTCACCACCAATGATGGAGCCATAGGTGATGCTTTTCAGGAAGCCAATATTCCGGGTCACAATTTTAGCCAGGTTAGCAGTGGGTCCCATCTTCCCCCTACTTTTTTAACAACCAAAAGACGTTCAGAACAGACATCCTTGCAGGTCACACTGTCGTCAGATGCGGCATACAATGCCCCTATCTCCAGCTCGGAACTCAAAGCAGCTCTAACTGCTTGCAGTTCTACCTCTGAGGGACCTGATGGTGTACACTACTTGATAAAACATCTGTCCCAGACAGCCCTTCATTTTCTGCTTAGAATATAATTGTAATATTATGTGGTCCAATGGGAACTTCCCTAATGAATGGAGACAGGCCTACCTCCTACCATTCCTTAAATCTGGCAAAGCTTGGTCCTCACCTGGAGATTATTGCCCTATGCTCTTGTTAGCTGTCTATGCCTAAGGTGGCATTCAGAATCACGTGGTGCAATCTCTCCCTTACAATATGGTTACTGTAAGGGGCGGAGTACCCTAGATCCCCTGATGAGGCTAGCAACCTTCGTCCGACAAGCCTTCACTAACTCAAAGGTGGTCATAGCAGTGTTTTTTGATCTCGAAAAGGCTTATGATACAGTCTGGAGGTATAATATTCTCCAAGTCCTACAACACTCTGGAATCAATGGCAATATGGGGGTCTTCTTACAGAACTTCCTTTGTAACCGGACCTTCTGTGTAAGCCTTCAGAATGTATTATCCCGGTCTTACATACAGCATGAGGGTGTCCCACAGGGATGTGTGCTTAGTACTACTCTTTTTATCCTTGCAATAAATGATACCATTTCATATCTCCCGCATCATGTTCGTGCTTCATTATACATAGATGATTTTGCTATATATGCAGCTTGAGCGGATGTCCTGGCCTTACGAGCCCTGCTTCAATCAGCTGTAGATGCCGCTGCAGGGTGGGCCACAGATCATGTCTTTAAATTCTCCCACACGAAATCCTGTGCTATAACTTTTACGACCCCCTCTTACAGTATATGGTACCCCCCTGTCATACCAATTATCAGCCCCTTTCCTTGGCCTTGTCTTTGATTCTCGACTTACTTGGTCCTCGCATCTCACTTCCCTTAAGACCTCTGCTTCCCTCAGACTTCGGTTATTAAAAACTCTCAGTCATATGTCCTGGGGTGCAGACCATACAACTCTGCTCCGGCTCCATACTGTCTTAGTTTTGTTGAAGATTGACTATGGCTGTCAGGTTTATGCATCTGCCTCATCTTCCTCCCTTCAGTGCCTTGATTCTGTTCACCATCATGGTTTACGTCTGGGGTTGGGTGCTTCTCACTCCACCTCTGTTACGAGCCTGCATGTTGAGTCGGGTATGCCCGCTCTGTCCTCCAGACGTGACAAGCTAACTCTCCGTTATCACAATTGCCTTCTTCAACACCCATCTGCAGGTTTCCTCTCCTCTGTTACGCACCTCTCCCCTCCTTTTCCGCCCTCGTTAGCTTCATCTTTTCCTTGTAGGGTCTCAAATTTACTTGCATCCCTTTCTTTCCCTGCTATTTCAGTTCTCCCTCTGCGAGATTCTATGTTCCCGCCTTGGCTTCTTCCTCGCCCTACTGTCTGTGATGCCCTGCTCTCTTGTCCAAAGTCCTCTTCCACCCCACAGGAACTCTACCATCTTTTTATGGATCATATGCGTTGTCACTCCTCAGCGACCCCAGTGTACACGGACGGCTCTAAGTCTTCTGTGGGGTCAGGCTTTGCTGTTCTTTTCCCAGACCATACCTATCAGATCCGCCTTCCACCAGTTGGCAGTATTTTCACTGCTGAGCTGCTGACCATTTTACTGGCCCTTCGTGTTATATACCGATCAAGGTTACACACCTTTGTTATTTTCACAGATTCACTTAGTGCACTATATGGTATTCAGTCAATCCCAGCCAGCAACCCATTAGTGTTGGAGATACAGGAATGGTTATTCTGTATTAACACCAGATTGAAGTCTGCCTCCTTCTGTTGGGTCCCAAGCCATCTTGGGATACCGGATAATGAGAGGGTTGACTACCTGGCATGTACAGCTGTCACCTCTCGCTCTGTCACACCTCATCCTATCCCAGCAACTGATTATCTCCAGATTGTTACCCGCCTCCTTGGCCAGCGGTGGCAAGCAGAATGGACGTCTACAACTGATAACAAACTCCGCTCCATCAAACATACCATCACTCCCTGGCAGTCGTCCTCCCATCGCAACAGGCATTGGGAAACAGCCCCAGCCCGTCTGCACCTTGGTCACATGCAGATCACACATGGCTTTCTACTGTAATGTCAGGAGGCACTTCTTCGATCTGTCAGTGTAGTCAGATCCCACTCACGGTCCACCATCTTTTGCTTGACTGCCTTCGGTTCCATGCCGTGCACAGACGGACTCTCCCGTTCCTTTACTCCTTTAGACATCCCTCAACCTCAGCCGATCTCCTTGGTGAATCCCCTGTGTTTTCCATCACACACCTCATGCACTTCCTATCTCAAACCTGTGTCTTGCCTCACATTTAGTGTCTTCCCCGCCTTCCCCTCTGCCTTTATTCCACCATAGCATACCCATCATTTTTACACAGCATTTTTAGTGCCATATAGTCCTCTTGGGCTTGGTGTTAATCCTTATTACCTACTTTCTCTCTCTCTCTCTCTCTCGTTACGAAGCTTCACATATGGCGAGCGTGGAATACTTCGCAAAAATAATTTTGTAAAACAAAATGAAAACATAGGCTATGCTACACTGCTGCAATCCTCCACTGGACCAAGCACATACTCCCCGCCTCCCTGCACATCTAACCAAGCACATAACTGTCCTCCCCCCTCCCCCGAATCTTTTCTTTTACAGGTGGGTGTAATGAGAATGCCTTGAGGACACACAACCTGGGCTCTTCAGATTCCTTGCACAGGACACATTGAAATCTCCAAAATATATGAATATTTTTTACTTTTTTCTTATTTTAAAGAACTATATAAGACACAGCATTCTGCCTATTAAAAGGCACCAATACACTATGACACATAACTGTATGAAATTTCAGGACTTTTTAGTGAATACTTTCTGAGTTCTGGCCCAGAAACGAAATCTCTGTGCCCACCCAGCCACCCTGCTACCCAACTATATGGACGGACACCTTTTGATCCCAGTGATAACAGTACCCTCCTCTGACATTGTCAGGTGGAGGGCAAAAAGTAAGTAATGAGAAATACAAGAGGCTGTTAAGAAGAGACTGAGATATTGCTCAAATTTTCTGGTAAATTGCCAGAAAATGTTAAAACTTCAGGAAACAAACTATTCCAATATGTGAAGAAAGGAATGCAGCGAGAAAGTTTGATTAGTATAATGTGTCGATTTTTACCCTCTACCTGACAGTCAGAAGAGGGTGTTGTTATCACTGGGATCAATAGGTGTCCATCTGTACAGCTTGGCAGCAAGGTAGCTGGTCGGGCTTAGAGATTTCCTTTCTGGACCAGAACTTAGAAAGTATTCATACAGAGTCATGAAATTTCAAATAGTTATGTGTCTTATAGCAAACTGGTGCCTTTTGGTAGATAGAATGCTGTGTTTTATGTGTTTTTTTCTTTTCTTAAATAATGGAAAAAAAAGAATTCAATGCCACGTGCACAAGAAGTCTGAAGGGCCCAGGTTGTGTCCTCAAGGCGTTCTCCTTATACCAAAATTTAGAAGAAAAGATTGGGGGGGGAAGGGAGAAGGCCCTTAGGCTCTTGGCTCCCTGTGGGTTATGTGTTTGGTCAGATGGAGGGTTGCAACAGTGTAGCGTTGCCTGTTTTATCATGCACCATTTCATTACTTCTTCCAAATAAGCCTCCAAGTCTCTCATACACAGTTACATTCCCACTTCCTACAGTCACTCCAAGTCACCGTCCCTCCTGTACTTCTTCACCTTATTATCCATCTCGATCTCAGTTTCTCCTCCCGCTGCTGCCTGGAATATGAATATCCGAACAAAAATACACCAGAGCAAGAGAATAGTGGAAAGCCTTTTTTTTTTTTTTTTTTTTTTCCCCCTGACTCTGGTTATAGGCTTCATAGCCTGCTATCAAGGACCAGCAGTCCTCCTACATACCATACACCTCTACATGTCACCATTATTGCAATACATACGGAACTGATATTGACTGTATTTGCATAAGTCTCGAATTACCATAACTCAGTCACCTTTTATTTATGACCCTTTTCTTTCTCATGGCTGGAGAGATTAAGTCTACTGAGCAGTAATACTGCAAGTAAATTGCCTTGGTAACGTTGTGTGACCGTGTGAGGGAGTCTTTAAAATACTATTTGGCTTATGAACAAAAGATGAATTTGTGGAACACATGAGACTTACCAATAAAAAGAGAAAAGTTTTAAAGGAAGTGATGAACTGAGAAAAGATCAACCCAAGCAAAGTACATGATACCCAGAAAGTAAATGTTTTACTGGAAGCATATAGTACATAGCAAAGGTATATAGAAGCTAGGAAACCGGTGTATGCAAGGTAGTGTTGGTTTTATGTAAAAATACGGTAGAATATAAGAAAGGCTAGAAACAGAAGAGTGTGAACCCCCATGTAGGAGATGAAAATGAAGGTTAAGTGACAGCAAGAACTAAGGAGAAAATATGATACAGGATAGGAATAAATAAACATGGAGTCCACACACACTGGAATGGGCTGGATATCGCCATGGTTAACCCTTATGTTACCATTTGACGCAGGCTGCATCCTACTGCGAACGAGTACTTAGGAGGTGGGCCTCGGCTTCCAAGGCCACACGCAGAGACCCCTTTGTCACCGCACTGTTCCCGAGCACAGAGAATTTCTCCTCACATGCTTATTTATGCTTTTATATATATATATATATATATATATATATATATATATATATATATATATATATATATATATATATATATATATATATATATTTCACCATAATCCTGAACAAATGTACTTGGTTATGGTGTAAAAAAGATCAGCCAGATGTAAATAATGCCTTAATAATTTTCTGTATTTTTTTCAGTTTTTCCTCATAGCAATATAATTTTTATGTTAAATGTTACTGAGAAAAAGTTATAGGGCATTTATTGGCAACATTTTGGTGAATATACAATAATTACTGTAGGTCAATTATGGCCGATTTTATGGAACGCGAAAGGAAAAGTATCTTATACACGAGCAAGGCTCGTGGCACTCTGACTGGGGCAGTGGGGCGACGGTGCGTGTGGAGTGAGTTCAGCACGACGAATGGACGCACGGGGACGCAAGTAGGGCTTTGTTCTTGCCCAGAAATCATTCCACAACCAAAAAAACAGGGGCCATTTCGTTCAACGCAACCAGCATTGAATGGTAATGAGTGGTTGAAATGTGCCCAGATGCAGCATGCGTTAAGTGGTAATGAGTGCATGATATTTGCACTGCACCCACAAACACCAAAGTGTTAAATTTTCTGAATAGTTTATTCTGTAATTTTTCTTTCATATATATTTTGTTTTTAATCTTTTGACAAATTTTCTTGGCTCCCCAGCTTTCTGCTCTTCCTCTCAAATTCTCTTCTTCTCTCACCTTTTTTTTCCCATGTACTCCATTCCTTAATTATTTACTTTGATCAACTTTGCTTGAAGAATTTTGGTTTTATATCCATGTTGTCTCAATTAGGTTTTCAGCATTTTCGTGTGGGGTCATTTATGTCCGAATTTCGCAAACATCTGATGCTTTCTATCACATCTGACGGTTAATTACTGTCTATATTTCTATTTATAATGCTGTTTTTTATTGCCCTCTCACGAGCAAAAGGCAACTGGACTAGACGAGTGTGACCAGCCCCTCACTCGAACCATCCCTAGATGTAAACCCCGAAGGGCCCCATCTAGCTGGAATGGTTTGGTCCGTTAGATCATCAGGTGCACATTTGCTTGTAAGGTTAGCACCTAGTGAAGCATATTATTCCTTGATTAAAAGAAACTTTGTTCATTACTTTATTACACCAATATATTTACCCGTGTGTAGAAGGGGAAATAAAGGTAAATGCTGATCTTAACCCGTCACATCCCGAGGTTTTCCGCACCTCCGACATCCCCCAGTCCCGAGCCTTTTTGGAATTTTTTTTTTTTTGGCTAAAACTTCCGCTTAGGTTGAGAAACGAAGGAAAATCACCAAGAAAGGGCTTACCGTGGTCTATAAGTGGTCGGAACAGGTGAGGTCCCCCCGCGCCAGGTATCGTATTCTTTCATTGACGTGTAAGGCGCTCACGTTATCTATGGTAGGGAATACTGGGAGAAACAACACACAACACCTATATATTTATTGAATTTGAACTAATAAACAATAACAGTAACAATATAATGAATTTCAGACACATATATATGAAAAATAAGCATTGTACCATCGCGCGAGCATAGCGAGTTAGGTCTGAGTCGTAACATGCTGTATGCTGAGTTTCTTGTATCAGTCAACATATCATTTTTCCTACTTGTATACTTCTGTTTCAATGATATTTTAACAATTTCTACTGTTTGTGTTTTCAGATGTTTTCATTCATTATGATGACATGCAGCATAAGTTTAGCGCACATCAGCTTAGTAAGCGCACTCGTTATGATTCGTATTTCAACATACCCAATTGTTTTATCACTTTCCTATTATTTTTCCCTTTACATAAAACCTTTTCTCCGCCACTTTAAATGTTTTCAATTATTTACATTCATTACGAGGGCATTTAGCGATATGCTAGCGCATATTCACGTAGCAACCACAATCTCAAACACTCAAGTTTCATCTTCTGCTTTATTTATTCGCTCCAATTATACTTTCCCACTTACATTACACACGTTTACACCCCTATACTGCTGTATACATAGTTACTGGCATTATTTATTCAAGTGAGCGTCAGAATACCACATGAAAATACCCTTGCAATGAATGTTTCGACCAACATAATACTCAAACACTTATATACTAATTCATCACATATATTACACACTTTCCCACTTGTTGACTTCTATTTTCATTATTACGGGCCTTATTCATTCCACTGAGCGTCAGGATATCGCATCTCTATACACACGCTATGAATATTTGACTTAGAATATATTACAATAATTTGAGCTTATACCCGTTAGTATTTCCAATAATAATAATTACATAATTACGGGCCGTATTTATTGCACTGAGCGACAGAATATCGCATCATAAAACCCTCACTATGTATGTTTCCACTTACAGCATATTTATACACTTACATACAATTTTTGCACTTATGTTATACCCGTATGCACTTTATACTAATATTTGGAGATCAACATGACTGATAATTTCACTGAGCGTCTGTTTGTCGCATTTACTTCATAGTTTCAGCATCCTGTCGCATTCGCACCATGTCAGAATTGCATCAACGTGTGATATTCGCTGAAACATGGGTGAATACAGAGACCCACGTCACACTCAACGCACTCATAGCGGGTGTCCTTCCTCTGTGTCGTGAGTCTTACCCGGGAATTGCTACACACGTGACACCTGCGTTGGGGCCTAGGTCTGTTTGGCTGGGGAGGGATAGGAGTGGGGAAATGGCGGCCGGATATTCTCAGGGGAGTTTGGGCAATAGGGGCAGTGCGGGTGCGATGTTGGGGCCTTTCAACAGCATAACATGCAAACATCTCTCTTGTGAGCTCCCTCACAAACCCATCAAAGGTTTCCTGAACTCCTGTTGTCATGGCATGAAGGTGGTGGCAATTCAGAGCAGTGATGTCTAGCAAGTGAAAGAACAGTTTCTTATACCACTTCATCGTGGTCCTGGCACACTCTACCGTCGATATCATGGAGTCTGACTGGTCCACCAGGCGCATGTTTATGTTATAGTCCATGACACACTCAGGTTTCTAAATGTGACGCCTGTTCTCGCTCCGGTAATCAATGGAATCAGTACTGTGCATCAAGGGGCGGTGAACCGTTGGCAAGAGGCTTACTTCTCTATTATGGTTCCACACAGTTGCAAGGATGTTGTTGGCTTTGAAGAAGACAACCTCATTCCTGTCAAGTTTCCACCCTACCTTGGCCATGTGACGCCGGTTCACCTTCATGGTTCCACAGATTCCCGTTTCATGCATGTGAAGATAACGAGCGAGAAGAGGGCTAGTGTACCAGATGTCCAGGTAGAGGACGTGACCACGATGAAGGTAGTCTTCTATCATTGTCTGTACCACTGCTCCTGACAGTCCAATACTCCGATCTTCTATTATGTCTGTCTGTGCACCGGTGTACAAGACTATGTCTTGCACGTATCCAGTCCTACAGTCGCACATAACAAAGATCTTGAACCCAAAACGGTGCCTTTTGCTGGGTATATATTGCCTAAATGAAATATTACCTCTCCCCAACACGAGACTCTCGTCTATGACGAGGTCTCTATAGGGATAAAATGACGAACGAAAGGTTTGCCTCAGGTGATCAAAGATCAACCTAATTCGCCTCATCTTATCTGTGTCGTTCACATTTGCAGGATCATGAGCATCATAGAAATGGAGGCGACTTAGAATGTGTTGAAAGCGATTACGGCTCATCACTTGCCCAAATATTGGGGTAAACATAACAGGGTCCCTTGTCCAGTAAGCAGGAATTCTGTTCTTTCGTATAATACCCATCAAAAGGACCAGGGCAAAAAATAGGAACATTTCTGAAAGGGAGACAGGGTAATCATATATGATAGAATCCTACTCCTTGTTCCCAATCTTTCACTCTCAAGGTGCTGGGTGCTTGCAAAAAGGTTGGTTTGGTATACAATCTGCTCCACAAATGCCTCACTAAAAAACAGGTGGAAAAAATCCAACCTGGTGGAATTACGGTGAATTCCGGGAGCAATGCAGCCAGAGCGCCCCAGCTCAGTGAAGGGGTGCATGAGGGGAGAAAAATCACTCCCATCCTCCCAATTCCATCCCACAAATCCCTCATCCCCATCATCCCCATCACCGCCTTCGTCTGGGTGGGGAGGAGATCCTGGTGGGGGAGGTTGGGGAGGAGTGTGGAGGGCTTCCCCACTGTCACTCCTCTTCCCTCTGCCTTTACCCTTTCCCTTTCCCTTACCCTTACAGCCTTGAGGAACATTAGGGGGCTGTGGGGATGAAGTAGGGGAATATTGGGGAGCATAAGACGTGCTGGGGAGTGGTTCCTCCCCACCTTCCCCCTCCATGACAACACCACGTGCTTTCTCATGCACCCTAGCTCGACCACGTGTTAGGGGATATTGGGGAGCATAAGACGTGCTTGGGAGTGGTTCCTCTCCACCTTCCCCCTCCCTCACAACCCCACGTGATACTGAACGCACCCGCACTCGCCCACATGATACACTACGCCGCCTCACACTACCTAGGGAGAGGAATGACTCACTCACGTCACTCTCACTTTCCCTAATCCTCCCTGCACTTTCCCTTTCACTCCCCACTCCCTCCACGGCACTTCCTAACTTCCCAAACAAAATACTAGGTCCATACCTGCTCGTCCGACGTGGTGTGCACTCTGGGCCACGATGAGTGATTACCTCACGTCCATACCACGTGGCAGCACGTCCCACGACTCCGTCCTCGTCCTTGTCCTCGTCCTCGTCATCGAAATCTGGTTCCAAATCACGTTGGGGATGGGCATAGGATGTTCCACGTGGTTTCTTGGCCGGCTGCCCCTCTCTAGCAGCACGGTAAGTCACGTACTGCCGCTTCCTGGGAGACGGGACTTCTTCATCACTGCTGGTGGTTTCTTCCTCCTCTGGCTGCACATAATCTTTATCCACAACCTCGTCGTCCAGTGGGGAATCACTGTCGCCTGTAAAGGCGTCCAGGGTGGCTTGAATTTCGCCCTCTGAGAGACCTCTCTTAGCCATGCCTGAGCAGGACCGTTGCTACCAGGTGAGTGGACGAGCGGCGGGTTAGCGCGGGTCGCGCGGGGTCGCCGAGTGTCCCTGCCTGGTGGCAGGTAGGGGAAGGTCATGCGAGGATACGTACCACAAATCAAGCGCGAAATTTGAAAATTGTCAAAATTATGCACTTTGCAATTGCACGATGTACCAGTACGTCGCCGGGACTGGCAAATGCAAATCGTTGCAACGTACCCATATGTCGACGGGACGGGGCGGGTTAAAGTAAGAATGCATGACAATTACTCTGAAATTATGAAACTGTTCTGTAAATATGGCTGGCTTCAATGGCCTGTAGAGAAGGAATGTAGTTCCAGGAAATGTAATACTGACAGATGTGGAGAATGCTGTGAAGTGGTGGATGAATGGAAAAGCAGCTGGGGATGATGAGGTGTATGCGGTGATAAGTAAGTGTAATGGAGAGAGTGGAATAAAGTGTTTGTTACCTCGCCAGAGACGAAGTCCGGGGAGGTGTTGTTTTAGGTTCTGTTTCTTTGTTTCTTTGTTAGCAATATTATGGAAAAATGGTGGAATGAAATTACATGAACATTCTAGGATATGTGGGCACTGGTCCCAAAAGGAAGTGATCTAAATTTGGAAGTAATCAAGTGAACCTGAAAGGTAAAAGAAAAATTAAAAAGTCACTCATTTTCAGAGGGCTATAACTTGAAACCGGTTGAAGATAGAGATAATTCATATTATCAGCATACAGGAAGTCCCGTATGGACTTTTATTTGTCAGTAAGATCTTTGACCTTGAGTGTCCTTGAAAGGTCAAATTCAAGGTCATGGATATTCAGGGGGCTATAACTCGAAACTGGTTGCAGAGAGATATTTACTATTATCAACATATGGTAAGTCCCATATGGGCTTTTAATTGGTACCATGACCTTTGAACTTAAGTGACCTTGAAAGGTCAAACTCAGGATCACGGATATTCAGGGGGTTACAACTTGATACTGGTTGCTATAGTAACTGCTACTGGTGAGGTCTGTTGTGCCTGGCATCACTTGTTTGAAATTTGTAAGAAGTCATGGCTGAATTAAACCATACCAGCAGAGTGGGAAAAAGGCTGTGATTGTGCTCTTGTACAAGAATACAGACGAGCGAAGTGGGCGCAGAAATTATTGTGGCATGTCTCTTAAGTGTTGTCAGAAAGGTATACTGTAAAATAATCATGGAGAAAGTAACGCATATATTAAGAATGCATGCTGCGTGAGGGGCAAGTTGGCATTAGAAGCTGAAGATCTATGGGTCATACTGTATATTTGATATGATAGTGGCCAGTGAGAAGAGTTTTTAGATACTTATGGCATTTACTGAATTGTAAATAAGGGTGCAACAAGGTTAACAAAGAAGATCGTGGAAGGTTCTGTGTCTGTATGACGATGATGGTAAACTGGTGAGTGCCGTTAAGAGTTTTTACGCAGTAAAGCATATGCAAGGGTAATTGAGCATCTAAGTAAATGCTTCAAGATCAATGTTTGTGTGAGACAAGGTTGTTTTGATGTTTCGATGCATTATCTCTGTCTATCTATCTATCTATCTATATCTATATCTATCTATCTATCTACCTATCTATATAAGTACGGTACTATATATATATATATATATATATATATATATATATATATATATATATATATATATATATGTGTGTGTGTGTGTGTGTGTGTGTGTGTGTGTGTGTGTGTGTGAGTACGTTTAAGTACTTGGGTAGTGTGATGAGTAAGGATGGAAGATTGGAGGGTGAAGTGTTTGAAAGGGTACAACAAGAAAGAAAGGTTGCTGGTTCCTTTTAGGTAGTGACAAGAAACAGGGAAGTGAGCATGGAAGTAAAAAAGTTATTACATGACAGTATTGTGATACCAACTTTGATGTATGGAAGTGAAGCTCGGACGTTGTTGGAGGGACACAAGTCAAGAGTGAGAGCAGTGGAAATGAGTTAATTGAGAGGAGCCTGTGCAGTCACATGGAGTGACAGACTGACAAATAAGGATGTGAAGGAGCGTTGTGGTGTGGATGTGGATGTGACAGGAAACATTAGGAGAAATACACTGAGGTGGTTTGGCCATGTGGAGAGGATGGAGAGTGAGAAACTGACGAGGAGAGTGTATGTGAGGTGGGCGGGGAGAGAGGGAGGGGAAGGCCAAGGATTAGATGGAGGGATGGAGTAGAGAGGTATATGAGACAGAAGGGTGTGAATTGGGATCAGGGCAGTGAAATGGCGGGGGACAGGGTGACGTGGAGGCGATTTGTTTGTGGTCACCCCGTATAAGGGATTAAGGCGTCTGGCAATATATATATATATATATATATATATATATATATATATATATATATATATATATTTAAATATATATATAAATAACAGAACGGAGGAAGGAAAAACAAAGGGGGAGAAAAAAATAATCTATACACTAGATTACTGGTGTCCTCTGTTCATAGAATATCTGTAACAGCTAGACTTGAACAGTTGTGTGTTGAAATTTGGAGGAAAACAACTCTGGGGAAGCGAGTTCCAGAGAGATGCAGTTCGGGGAATGAAAGAATTCTGATAGGCAGAAGTTCTGCAATATGGTTGAGTGACATTCCAGTCATGAGCGCTACCAGATGCCCGTGTAGCACGAGGGAAGGCATGGAGAGGTGGCACCATGGACGCAACTTCGTCTGAGCATTTGCCAAAAAAATATCTGTAAAATAATGCAAGGGAGGCAACATTCCTTCTTACTTGCAGGGGAGGTAGTTTATATGTAATGGCAGGGTTGTTAATGATTCTAACAGCTTTATTCTGAATTTTGTCTAGTTGTCTTAATGCAACCTCTCCACAACCATTCCACAAGGGTGAGCAATATTCAAGCTGAGAGCGCACATGACTCTTATAAATTTTAG
>NC_137025.1:24583434-24643434 GCF_032717465.1 Coenobita brevimanus
ACTATCATAGACGTTTCATAGGCAAAGGTGGAAGGAAACATTACTATGCACTATCTTGACAGGGAAAATATGGATATATCAACATAGAGGCCGCGCGTGCGAGTTTGTACCAAGTGACATTAAAAAAAAAAAAAAAAAGCCAGGAATTGCGTTTAAAGTTTGCGAATATTGAAACGATCATAACTCCGTTGTTTTTAAAGCTAGAGGCTTCATTCAAAAACCATAATGAAGGGTAAAGTATGCCGAATATGCCCATATTGTTAGTAACTGAAAATAATATACGCAAATATACAAAATTATAGTTTTTTTTCGAAATGCCGAAAATCGGCGATTTTTAGTATACAACTTCAACGAAGTATAACTCCGTTATTAATAATGCTAGAGACTCCATTAAAAAATTACAGTAAAGAGGAAAGGATGCAGATTAAGAATATACAAACAGATTTTGGATAAACCAATTAGAGCAAGAGAAAACATCTATTTTCCAAGTGAGACAGAATTTTCACTCAAAGTTCATGTTCACAAAACCATTCAGTATATAGTTGTTTATGGACATAAAGACATCATATATGCACTAGAGGATGGTGATAATGCACTAGGCCACCACGTGCATTATCACCACCCTCAGTGCTCTAAGGTAGTGCCACACATCCACCATTATCACCAGCGTCATCACTATCATCACAACAACCCCATCACTTTCACCACGACGAACTATGGCACCAGGAGCCATATCACCATCGCCAGCAGCCTCACATAACGGCACACTAGCTGCACCATTATCACCATCATCACTATGACTATCACTGCTCTCCAAAGCAGCCACACTGACACCATGTGCTTTATCCGTAAGACCAGGGCGAGCTTTGTGGGTGTAAAAAATAGGCACTTTAAAAGACTTGCAGCCTTCAGCAGGGCCGCTCTCTTGTACCCCTGAAGGCCCAGCGGTAGAGTCAACATACTCACTATCAGAAGACATTAAGAGCACAATGAACACACACACACACACACAAACACACACATACACAAAAGGAAAAGTGTAGCTTTTGTACGCGGAGAATGACAAGCGAGGCAAATCTGGGTCTTCGCAGTACCGCCAAGAGCTTGCGCTGGAAATGCTGAAAATAGCACGTAGCCATATCATTAGCATAAGAGTTTCTGGGTTAATGAGAGACAATATTGACCTTATTTACCATGTCAGAGCATTTGCTAAATTTACTTAATAATCTGGTACATAAATTAAAATTATATTCATAACAATTGTTAGATGCTAACAATAGCTAACAGTGTATAGCAAGTGGATTGGCAGTGACTTGGTGTCGCTTGGCACAAACTCGCCCGCGCTGGTGGTCTGTCACCCACCCTCACCTCACAAATCGATTTCATTGTTGTATTTTGGAGGACTTTCAACCTTATGTGTAGTTCAAAATTGTAGCAAGCGACATGCCTGGGATATAAAAGAAGGGTCAAAATAGTGATATAACATTAAAACACATGATCGGCTAGGTTGGCGCTTGGTACAAACTCGCATGCGTGGCCTCAGACACCGGTATATATATATATATATATATATATATATATATATATATATATATATATATATATATATATATAAGAGGAGTGTTGATGTAATTCTGAGGTTGTGTCCTCCATGAACTCTGTACCGGAAAATAAGCATCAGAACTGACTTATTCAAAAGTGAACATATTTAAACTGGAAATTATGAGGCAAATATTTAATCAAACGATTTTCAAATGTTAGTGCATTATCAAGGGCTACCGCACTGGAAGACAATTTGTTCCATCTATTTTCTAGTGCGTTGTAGAAGAACTGCGTAGCTTCATGTGGAGGGTAATGTTCGCCTACAGTTTTATTAGTTATCTCTAGTTCGATCGATTTTCTATGAAGTATTTTTTGGTGTCTGGATTATTACATAAATTGAAGATTTTGAATAGTTGAATTCAATCTCCTCGTTGGTTACATCATCAACGCCAAGTTAACATAAGCAGATTTAGGTATTCTAAAGTTTCCTAGTGTGATATATTTCTTATCAAGATATCATTTTCGTCACTCTTCACTTTAATCTTCCAAGTAACTCTCCCCCCCTCTTTCATTAATAACGTGCCTAAAACTGGACACAGTACTGAAAATGTGCATTTACTATGGTATTATACAAGTTCAGGATGATTTTTCAAGTTTATATTCCAGTGCTTTGGTTAGTTGTCCAAGTAATTTGATTGCTTTCTTAACTGCCTTAGTAAACTGTTTACTTGGTTCCAGTGAAGTTTGTTATTACGAATCCTAAGTCTATTAGGTGGTTTACATTAGAAAGTTCAGTGTACCGTATTTCGTTGAACAGCATTTTTTTTTTTTTTCATTTTTTGTTCCAGTGTTTACCACGTTGCATATAATAATATCGAAATCCATGTATCAAATCTGGACAAATACAATTGATCAATATTCCTCTGAATCTCCTGTCTTTATTTAACCCATCACGTCCCGAGGTTTTCCGCACCTCCAACATCCCCCACTCTGAGCTATTTTGGAAAAAAAAATTTTTGGCTAAAACTTCCGCTTTGGTTGAGAAACAAAGGAAAATCGCCAAGAAAGGGCTTACCGTGGTCCATAAGTGGTCGGAACAGGTGAGGTCCCCCGCGCCAGGTATCGTATTCTATCATTGACGTGTGAGGCGCTCACGTTTTCTATGGTAGGAAATATTGGGAGAAACAACAAACAACACCTCTACATTTATTGAATTTGAACTAATAAACAATAAGAGTAGCAATATCATAGATTTCAAACATATATATGAAAAATAAGCATCGTACCATCGCGCGAGCATAGCGAGTTAGGTCCGAGTGGTAACATGCTATGTGCTAAGTTTCTTGTATCAGTCAACATATCATTTTTTCTACTTGTATACTTCTGTTTCATTGACATTTTACCTATTTTTACTGTTTGTAAATGTTTTCAGATGTTTTCATTCATTATGATGACATGCAGCATAAGTTTACCGCACATCGGCTTACTAAGCGCACTCGCTATGACTCGTATTTCAACATACCCAATTGTTTTATCACTTTCCTATTATTTTTTCCTTTACATAGAACCTTTCCTCCACCACTGTAAATGTTTTCAATTATTTACATTCATTACGAGGGCATTTAGCGAAATGCTAGCGCATATTCACGTAGCAAGCACAATCTCAAACACTCGTGTTTCATCTTCTACTTTATTTTTTCACTCCAATTATACTTTCCCACTTACATTACACACGTTTACACCCCTATACTGCTCTATACATAGTTACTGGCATTATTTATTCAAGTGAGCATCAGAATACCACATGAAAATACCCTTGCAATGAATGTTTCGACCAACATAATACTCAAACACTTACATACTGATTCTTCACATATATTACACACTTTCCCACTTGTTGACTTCTATTTTCATAATTACGGGCCTTATTCATTCCACTGAGCGTCAGGATATCGCATCTCTATACACACGCTAGGAATATTTTGACATAGAATATATTTCAGCACTTACAATAATTTGAACTTATACCCGTTTGCATTTCCAATAATAATATTTACATATTTACGGGCCTTATTTATTGCACTGAGCGACAGAATATCACATCAAAAAACCCTCGCTAGCTATGTTTCCACTTACAGCATATTTATACACTTACATACAATTTTTGCATTTATGTTATACCCGTATGCACTTTATACTAATATTTTCAGATCAACATGACTGATAATTTCACTGAGCATCTGTTTGTCCCATTTACTTCATAGTTTCAGCGTCCTATCGCATTCACACCATATTAGAATTGCATCAGTGTGTGATATTCGCTGAAACATGGGTGAATACAGAGACCCACATCACACTCGACGCACTCATAGCGGGTGTCCTTCCTCTGTGTGGTGAGTCTCACCCGGGCATTGCTACACACGTGACACCTGCGTTGGGGCCTAGGTCTGTTTGGCTGGGGAGGGATAGGAGTGGGGAAATGGTGGCCGGATATTCTCAGGGGAGTTTGGGCAATAGGGGCAGTGCAGGTGCGATGTTGGGGCCTTTCAACAGCATACCGTGTAAACATCTCTCTTGTGACCTCCCTCACAAACCCTTCAAAGGTTTCCTAAACTCTTGTTGTCATGGCGTGAAGGTGGTGGCAATTCAGAGCAGTGATGTCTAGCAAGTGAAAGAACAGTTTCTTATACCACTTCATCGTGGTCCTGGCACACTCTACCGTCGATATCATGGAGTCTGACTGGTCCACCAGGCGCATGTTTATGTTATAGTCCATGACACACTCAGGTTTCTAAATGTGATGCCTGTTCTCGCTCCGGTAATCAATGGAATCAGTACTGTGCATCAAGGGGCGGTGAACCGTTGGCAAGAGGCTTACTTCTCTATTATGGTTCCACACAGTTGCAAGGATGTTGTTGGCTTTGAAGAAGACAACCTCATTCCTGTCAAGTTTCCACCCTACCTTGGCCATGTGACGCCGGTTCACCTTCATGGTTCCACAGATTCCCGTTTCATGCATGTGAAGATAACGAGCGAGAAGAGGGCTAGTGTACCAGTTGTCCAGGTAGAGGATGTGACCACGATGAAGGTAGTCTTCTATCATTGTCTTTACCACTGCTCCTGACAGTCCAATACTCCGATCTTCTATTATGTCTGCCTGTGCACCGGTGTACAAGACTATGTCTTGCACGTATCCAGTCCTACAGTCGCACATAACAAAGATCTTGAACCCAAAACGGTGCCTTTTGCTGGGTATATACTGCCTAAATGAAATATTACCTCTCCACAACACGAGACTCTCGTCTATGATGAGGTCTCTATAGGGATAAAATGACGAACGAAAGGTTTGCCTCAGGTGATCAAAGACCAACCTAATTTGCCTCGTCTCATCTGTGTCGTTCGCATTTGCAGGATCATGAGCATCATAGAAATGGAGGCGACTTAGAATGTGTTGAAACCGATTACTGCTCATCACTTGCCCAAATATTGGGGTAAACATAACAGGGTCCCTTGTCCAGTAAGCCGGAATTCTGTTCTTTCATATAATACCCATCAAAAGGACCAGGGCAAAAAATAGGAACATTTCTGAAAGGAAGACAGGGTAATCATATATGATAGATTTTTTTTTTTTTTTTTTTTTTTTTTTTATGTGTCCGACTCTGGACATAGGCTTCACAGCCTGCTATCAAGGCCCAGCAGTCCTCCTACATGCCATACACCTCTACATGTCACCACTTCGGCGCTAACACCCACCGTCCATATTGAATACATGCTAGGGCTGTCTCATACAGGACTGGTGTATTGGTATTAGCGGGGGTATTTTTACGACATGTCGGCGGGTCTTCTGGTAGATCAGTAAAGCCTGATTTAATGAAATTCAAATCCTTAAACCGTTCCCTGCCCCAGCCGGGATTCGAACCTGGGTCTGTAAGGACTTCAGGCCACCTCTCTACCGATTGAGCCACTTCCTTGTTCCCAATCTTTCACTCTCAAGGCGCTGGTGTTTGCAATAAGGTTGGTTTGGTAAACAATCTGCTCCACGAATGCCTCATTAAAAAACAGGTGGAAAAAATCCAACCTGGTGGAATTACGGTGAATTCTGGGAGGAATGCAGCCAGTGCACCCCTGCTCAGTGAAGGGGTGCATGAGGGGAGAAAAATCACTCCCATCCTCCCAATTCCATCCCACAAATCCCTCGTCCCCATCGTGCCCATCACCGCCTTCGTCTGGATGGGGAGGAGATCCTGGTGGGGGAGGTTGGGGAGAAGGAGTGCGGAGGGCTTCCCCACTGTCACTCCTCTTCCCTCTGCCTTTACCCTTTCCCTTTCCCTTACGGCCTTGAGGAACATTAGGGGGCTGTGGGGATGAAGTTCGGGAATATTGAGGAGCATAAGATGTGCTGGGGAGTGGTTCCTCCCCACCTTCCCCCTCCATCACAACACCACATGATTTTTCACGCACCCTAACTCGTCCACGTTTTAGGGGATATTGGGGAGCATAAGACGTGCTTGGGAGTGGTTCCTCCCTACCTTCCCCCTCCATCACAACCCCACATGATTCAGAACGCACCCGCACTCGCCCACGTGATACACCCCGCCGCCTCACACTACCTAGGGAGAGCGATGACTCACTCACGCCACTCTCACTTTCCATACTCCTCCCTGCACTTTCCCTTTCACTCCCAACTCCCTCCACGGCACTTTCTACCTCCCCAAACAAAATACTAGGCCCATACCTGCTCGTCAGATGTGGTGTGCGCTCGGAGCCATGATGAGTAATCACCTCACGTCCATACCATGTGGCAGCACGTCCCATGACTCCGTCCTTGTCCTCGTCCTCGTCATCAAATTCAGGTTCCAAATCATGTTGGGGCTGGGCATAGGATGTTGCATTGTGGTTTCTTGGCCGGCTGCCCCTCTCTAGCAGCACGGTAAGTCACGTACTGCCGCTTCCTGGGGGATGGGACTTCTTCATCACTGTTGGTGGTTTCCTCCTCCTCTGGCTGCACATAATCTTTGTCAACAACCTCGTCGTCCAGTCGGGAATCACTGTTGCCTGTAAAGGCATCCAGGGCGCCTTGAATTTCGACCTCTGAGAGACCTCTCGTAGCCATGTCTGAGCAGGACCGTTGCTAACAGGTGAGTGGACGAGCCGTGGGTTAGCGCGGGTTGCGCGGGGTCGCTGAGTGTCCCCGCCTGGTGGCAGGTAGGGGAAGGTCAAGCAAGGATACGTACCGAAAATCAAGCATGAAATATGAAAATTGTGGAAATTATTCACTTTGCAATTGCACGACGTACCGGTACGTCGCCGGGACTGACAAATGCAAAAAGTTGCAACGTACCCATACGTCGACGGGACGGGGCGGGTTAAATGCGTTGAGTCTGTTACTAATTTTCGTCTCGTCAGCAAACTTTTATATCTTGCAAAACATTCTTTCACCAATCTAACATACAATTTGAGTAAAGTGTGTGTGTGTGTGTGTGTGTGTGTTAAATAACACTGAAACTGGTTGATCACCTCCGATGAACCTTGGTGTCTACAGCCTTTGGCTTCCCAATAGGTGCCAAACTAAATTTCATTGGGATCCTGTTTCAGACTGTTTTGTTTTGCCATTGGTTTACATTGAGCGGTGACCCTTGCCAAAGTTAGCATGCCTCCTTCAAACCAGTCATTTGAGATCAAACAAATATGTAGACAATTCTTATGCAATTTTCGATTTCGGTGCTCCGAAGTGTTCAGTTTTGACTGGTGAGTTTTTGTTGAGGTAATTCAATTATATCAAATTCTCTGGAGTGCCCTGAGCAAATCACATGTACTATACATCGCATCTGTCAGCGTCTTCCTGTGTGCCGACTTTATACCAGCTTCTTTATGTGTTCTTCATGTACAGTACCATGAAGCGCTCTGATCTGATCACGCTGCGTAAATCCCAGTAAGTACATAACTTATGAAGCCACACAAGACTTTGAACTTGAAAATGAATAAGTTAAACTGTTTTGTCTTCTCTTACAATGCATAACAGAATGTAAAAGAAACAGCTTAGTAACAGCTTTTAACTTATATGTCTCGGTAAGCATCCACTCCAAGTCAGGGTACGAGGACGAAGCCTGAGAGCCCTGCACAGGAGCAAGAGCGCGACAGCCCGAAGGCCGGAAGAGCTTGTATAATTTATATACATTAACAAAAAAAAAAAAAGGACTAAATACAAAACCCCGTGTCAAACTGCTTGAGTCTAATCCAGGAACAAGCTATATCTGTGCTATTAGGAAACAATAACTGAAAAAAAAAAAAAAAAGGTAAAAATGAGTCGTCTTACTGTTCACTGAAGATTGGAAGGATGAATGAGTGAATGAATGGATAGAGGAATAAATGGATACGTTGGCTGGTGGATGGGTGGATAAAAGACTGATTGCCTGATGCACGAGTGAATGCATGAACTTGTGTGTTGATGAACGGATCAAAGATGACTGATTGGCTCAATGGATGGGACGATGTATAGGCAGCTGAATGTAGGTCTTCTCCCTCTGAAAGTTGGGGGTGTTCCTTACTCGAATAAGTTCTTTGGGATGAATCAAAGTAAAGAGCAAAGTAATACAAGCACCAGGTTTGATATTCGTATTGCTGAATGATTGAGTAGTTGTGTGGATAGGTAGCTTGATACATAATGAACCAGCTGTTGGGTAAACATGTATGTTGTGGACTAAGTGCTGATGAACTGTCTAACAAATGTATATAAATATGCATGGACATATGACAGGATGGGGAGAGGGTTAGATACTTTAAAATGAAGATAAAATGATAAACACATGGATAAATGAAGTACCGTAGTGGTCACGAGGATAGAGAAAGTACGAAAATATATAAAAACAAACACGGAACAAATGAAGCGTTAATTGCTGCCGGAAGAGCTGTAACGACAGAAAGATCTATGACTGACTGAGTGTATGAATATGATGAAAAAAAAAAAATGTGTTCGAGATAATGGGGAGGGAAAGAGGGAGAAAGAAAGGGAGGTAGCAGAAAGGTGAAGAGGAACTGAGGAGGAAGAAAACAAAGAATGTAAGGTAAGTGCACACAACACATAGGCGAGGGAAGAGTAGGAAGAAAATATGGAAGAAGGTGGTAATAAGAATAATATCAGAGAGAGGGGAAATGAAAGCGAAATACAGCAACAAATTGAGAGAGGAAAAATAGACGGAGGTAGCATTTGAAAGGGGGATAAAGGAGACACAGTAGATGAGTGTCTCTTTCTTGCTGACAGTTTGCTCTCATTCAACCAATCCAAAAGAAAGATGACCATTCCCAACCCCCTAATTATCGCTCAACTGCTTCAACATCATGTGTCTCAAAAGTTTTTGAGTCTGTTCTTAACAGAAAAGTGTTAAAGCATCTTTCCTACCACAACATTCTTTCTGATCGCCAGTATGGGTTCCGTCAGGGACGCTGCTCTGGCGATCTTCTCACCCTCCTTTCAGACTCCTGGTCATCCTCCTGTCGGGACAAAGGCTTTCGATCGAGTCTGGTAAAAATCTTTAATTTCCAAACTGCCCTCTTACGGCTTCCATCCTTCTATCTGTGCCTCCTTTCTTGTCGTTCTATAGTTGCTGTTGTAGAGGGCCATAGTTCTTCTCCTAGATCTATCAAGAGTGGTGTTCCTCAGGGCTCTGTCCTATCGCCAACTCTTTTCTTTTTATTCATCAATGACCTGAGCTGTACATCTAACCCTATCCACTCATACACCGATGATTCCACCCTTCACCTTCCCATTCGGTTTCCACAACGTCGTTCTCAGCAGTTACTTATCAAACAGGGGATGAGGCTATTGCACACTTAATGTCTGACTTGGCTTGTATCTCTGACTGGGGTAAAAATAATCTTGTTGTTTTTAATGCATAAGAGACTCAGTTCTTACACCTATCAACCCAACAAAATCTACCACAGGAGTACCCACTCATGTTTAATAATATCCAGCTCATTCCCGCATCATCCTTAAAAATACTTGGGGTTTCATTCTCTCGGGACCAATCTTTGAAAGATCATATTACATCTCTTGCAAAATCTGCTTTCAAGAAATTAGGCGTTCTAAGCAGACTGTGTACCTTCTTTATCCCTGCACGGTTGTTGACTTTTTACACTGGTTTTATTCGCCCCTGTGTAGGGTACAGCTCTCATGTCTGGGGAGGCTTCCCTCATACAGTTCTTCTCAATAGGGTGGAATCAATGGCTTTTTGTCTCATTAACTCTCCTCCTCTTGCTGGCTCCCTTCAACCTCTGACTTTTTGCCACAATGCTGCATTTTTATCTCTTTTCTATCGCTACATCAATGGTCACTGCGCCTCTGAACTATCTGCTTGCATCCCTCCACCTCTGCGACAGGCGCGTAGCACCCGTCTAGCAACAAACTCTCATCCCTTTTCTGTCCAACTCTCTAACGCAAGAGTTAGCCGTTACTCCCAGTCTTTCATTTATGCAATAAGTCAACTCTGGAACTGTCTGTATTTCCTACTTCCTATGATCTCCAGTCTTTCAGACGCGGTGTGTTCGGGCATCTCGAAATGAACGAATCTTGAATTTGGCTCTCTTTTGTATTGTTTTTGTTTTTTTTCCTTGGAAGGAATGGTTTAGGGGCTCCTGACCTTTGGTTCCTTCTTCCTGGCATTAAAAAAAAAAAAAAAAAAAATGGCGACTTATCACTTCCAAGGAATAAAATGAAAGCGAACGACAGAATAATGAACATAGAATACGACCAGGTAGATTTTTTTTTTTTTTTTTTTTTTTTTTATGTGTCCGACTCTGGGCATAGGCTTCACAGCCTGCTATCAAGGCTGTCTCATACAGGACTGGTGTATTGGTAGTAGCGGGGGTATTTTTACGACATGTCGGCGGGTCTTCTGGTAGATCAGTAAAGCCTGATTTCATGCAATTCAAATCCTTAAACTGTTCCCTGCCCCAGCCGGGATTTGAACTTGGGTCCGGTAGGACCGCAGGCCACCTCTTTACCGATTGAGCCAGATGAATTAAAGATCATACGTATATGAAGAATAGGAAACAAACAATGTGCGGATACCGATGCCCTGATGTGGAGTTAGAAATATCTCTCTCTTCCATTCATGAAGACTGGATTATATTTTTGCTTGGTCATATGACACTGTTTAAGCAGGGGAATCACTCTGACCAAAGATGACACTATATTTCATTTCTCATACCGATTCTTGCTTAGGAGAGACATTTTGAACTAGAAGATAAGATGTAACCTTCGTGAACACTTTCAATGTGAGCTCTTTCCCATATTTGATAGTAGTCTGGAAATAGAAAAAAAGATTAACAGGAGGCGACACTGCAGTGATGGTATTATTAAGTATTACTTCTGTGCAGGTTGGATTTTTGACATCTAAAAACTAAGGTATTGAGTGACGTGTGATACTAAAATTTGCAACATATGCCTTGCTTTCATAAATAAAATTTGGGGCGATATGAGGGCAGGCAGCTGAGTGTACAGTTGTTGCCGCATTCATTCTGTACATACTAGCAACATAAGTCTGTTTCCGACTATGCCCTGCTACTGGTCAAGCAAGACCCATCTGTTTTCCCTTCATGAAACTGATTCCACATGGGAAAATTTTCCCCAATTAACCTTTTTTCTGCCATGGACCTATTTGCTCTATGTATCTACTCTTTACCCATGGGAAGATACCCATTCTCCACACGGATCTATTTACTCTCATACACCTATTTAACAAACGGACCAAATTTTACCAAAAGGCATAATATTTTTCACATGGGCCATGATCCGGATGAATCTTCTTCTCGACTTAGACATAATCCTGCCATAGACCTTACCTCACCACAGACCTGTTCTCTCATGGAGCTATTTTCTCCCCATAAGAGGAAACCTTTTCCATAAATGTTTAAGCAGGGGAATCACTCTGACCAAAGATGACACTATATTTCATTTCTCATACCGATTCTTGCTTAGGAGAGACATTTTCACACATGGACGTACGTTACCTAAAAGGGCTATTTTTCTACTTGGGACCACTTCCCCTTTGAGCTTAATACTCCATGGACGTATTTGGTAGTAGGCTATGGACCTCTTTCCATTATCGGCAATATTTTCCTCATAAACAAAACTAATAATTCTCCCGTGGACCTGTATTTCCCTCATGAGAGACTTACCTATTTTTGTATGAACTTCTTTCCTCAGGAGAACTTACCTGTTCCTCTGACGGACCCATGATCCCACCACAGGCTGATGTATCTGTTTCCTACATGGACCTATATAGAAAAAGATATAACCACAAACTGAACGCAAAGCGTCAAAGAAAAGAAAGGCGTCTAGTAGAAACTGTTAAACACTGCCCAGTACCATGTTTAGCTTATGTTTAGCTTATTAACCGTGGTTGTGTGTGTGACACATGTTCATTGTTAATTGTGATGTAAAGGCTGTACAATTCCTGTGTTCATGATTGCTGCTGCTGATGAGTGTTGCGGTGGATTTGGTTTGTGTGATCGTTATCCTGCTGTCACTATCCTATACCTGATGAGTGTTGAGGGAGTCTTCTGAGGTAGGAACAAAATACTTTAAATGTAGTAGGATACTACACATATTAATGATGTGAAAAGGGTTCAAATAAAAAAAAATTCTTTCCCCAGTTTAAAATTGTATTCACCGACCAAATGCATTACATATAGCTGCATTTAAATTCATTTAATATATATTATCAAATACTTATTATAAGTTAATTTTTCCACACACTGTCATCGATTGGGAATATTCGGCGACTGAAGTCAAGAACTCAACTATGTGAGAGGCTACAGCAGACCGGCTGGAATAAATAAGGAGCTGTAGGCGAAGGCTGGAAAATGTCTACAGAAATTGAGAATAATAAGAAAGTTTTTTATGATTGGAGATATAAATGGAAAAGTGAGAAATGCTTGAACAAATGCGGGTAAACGAGCAGTGGAGCGAACCACCTCTGAGGTTGAAGGGAATAATATCTCCCCAGTGAAAGTTGGAATACAAATGTGGGCGATTGTGTGCGTGTATGCGCCAACGCAAGATCGTGCAAGCAGAGTGAGAGAAGAGTTCTGGACAAATGTGGAAGTGTGCATGGAAAAGTTTGGAAGGAATGAGAGAGTGTTTTTGATTGGTGATATGAATGGTAAGGTAGCGAATGTGAAGGTGGATGGAATAGTTGGTGAGTGGGGTGTTTCTGCTGAGATAGATGAGAATGGCAGTGCGTTAGTGGACATTTGTGCTGAGAGGGGGGTTGGTGATAGCCAATACCCTCTTCAGGCACAAAATGATCCACAGGTATACATGGCGAGTGATGAGAAGGGTGGGTGGTGAACTGAATGAAAGGAAGACAATGATAAATTATGTGTGTGTGGATGAAAGGATGCGAAGATGTGTAATGGATGCAAGAGCTTATAAAGGTTAGGGGAGTGGACTTTCTGACCACTACTTGGTGGTGGCCAGAATCAAGATCCAAGTAAGATGGAGAAATAGAAGAAGGGAAGGACGGGAGGAATGAGTAGTTGCAAGGAGAGTGGAAAGGTTACAAGAGGATGAAAACAAGGCAGAATATTGGAGAGAAGTGGAGGAATGACTGGGTAAATATGAACTGGAGCAGATGGGAGACGTGGAAGGTATGTGCAAGATATTCACAAAAGAAAAATATGCAGCATGTGATGTGGTGTGCGGGGTGAAGAGAAGACGGAAGGTGGTGCAAGGAACAGCATGGTGGAACGAAGAGGTGAGACAGGCTGTGGCACAAAAGAAGAAAGCATTCAATGAATGGATGAGAAATAGGGGTGTGGAAGAAGTTGAGAGGCGGAAGAGAGAGTTATATGTAGAAAGGAAGAGAGAGTAAGAAGAGAGTGGATGAGGAATTTGGAAGGAATTTGAGTGTAAAGTGGAGGGACTGTAAGAAAATGTTCTGGAAAGAGATGAAGAGAGTTAGACAGGTGGCAGTGAAGTTAGTAGGGGAGTGAAAGATAAAAATGGTAGATTACTAGTGGAGAAGGGAGAATAAGTGAGCAGATGGAGAGAACACTTTAAGGAATTGTTGAACTTAGAGAATGGAAGTAATGTGAGTATAAGTGGCTGGGGAATGGCTGAGAGAAGGAGGGAGGTGAGAAGACAGGAAGAAATCAGTAGGAGAGAAGTTGTGGAAGCAATGAATTAAGTCAAACTGGGGAACGCCCCAGGAATTGACGGAGTGTGTGGTGAAATGCTGAAGCATGGGGGACAGATAGTCGTAGAATGGATGTGGAAGATGTGCAGATTGGCCTGAGAGGAAGGTAGAGTCCCGGAGGATTGGAAGTCAGGTATAATTATTCCCTTGTACAAAGTAAAAGGGGAAAAAGAAGTGTGTGGTAATCATAGGGGCATTTGTCTTCTTAGTGTAATAGGAAAAGTGTATGGTAGGATACTTATTGACAGAGTTAGGGAAATAACAGAGGAATTAGTTGGAGAAGAACAGGGCGGCTTTACGAAGGGAGGAGGTTGTGTGGACCAGATTTTCATTCTTAGATCTTTAGTGGAAAAGTTTCTAGAGAGGGGAAAGAAGTTGTATGCAGCTTTCATGGATTTGGAGAAAGCATATGACAGGGTGGATAGACAAGGATTGTGGAAAGTATTAAGAATATAGGGAGTAGATGGGAAATTGTTGAATGCTGTGAAGATTATGTATGATGGTGCTAAGGCTGCAGTGCGTTTGGATGGTGAACTGAGTGAATTTTTCTCTTTGAAGGTTGGGTTGAAACAGGGGTGTGTCATGTCTCCATGGTTGTTCAATCTGTACATGGATGGGGTCATAAAAGAGGTACAAGGTAGGGCAGTGGATGTTGGAGTGGCCGTAGTGAGAGAGGATAGTGTTTGGAAACTCCCTGAACTGTTGTTTGCAGATGATACTGTGTTGTGAAGACGAAGGGGAGCTGCAAGGCTTGGTGGAAGAGTTTGGAAGTGTGTGTAAGAAACGGAATCTAAAGGTGAAAGTAGGAAAGAGTAAAGTGATGGTCTTTGAGAGAGGTGAAGTCAGTGAATGTACAGTAAGGTTGGATGGTGAGGAAATGGAAAATTTGAGTACTTTTACGTACTTGGGAAGTGTGATGAGTAAAGATGGAAGTTTTGAGGGTGAAGTGCTTGAGAGGGTACAACAAGGAAGAAAGGTTGCTAGTTCCTTGAAAGCAGTGATAAGAAACAAGGAAGTGAGCATGGAAGTGAAAAAGTTTCTACATGACAGTATTGTGATACCAACTCTAACGTATGGAAGTGAAGCTTGGACTTTGATGGAAGGACACAAGTCAAGATTGAGAGCAGTGGAAATGAGTTATTTGAGAGGAGCCTGTGGAGTCGCACGGAGAGAGAGACTGACAAATGAGGATATGAAGCGTTGTGGTGTGGATGTGGCTGTGACAGGAAGCATTAGGATGAACACACTGAGGTGGTTTGGTCATGTGGAGAGGATGGAGGGTGAGAGACTGACGAGGAGAGTGTATGTAAGTGAGATGGTGGGGGGGAGAGGGAGGGGGAGGCCGAGGATGAGATGGAAGGATGGAGTGGAGAGGTATATGAGAGAGGGGAGTGTGAGTTGGGAGCAGGACAGTGAAATGGCGGGAGACAGGGCGACGTGGAGGCGATTTGTTTGTGACCACCCCGTATGGGATTAAGGCTTCTGGCAATATATGGATAGATAGGACGTTTGTGCAAGGAGGAGTTACTATTATTCAATATGTCTTTCTGGCACAAGGCGATCTAAAGTTAAGCAAGGCAGGTGAAAAGGAGGATGGATGGTAGACGAATGAACAATGAAGTTATTGAAATTACTGAAAGTGTGTGTGTGTGTGTGTGTGGATGATCGAATGAAAAGCTTTATGCATGACACTAGACAGCATGGAAGCTGGGACAGTGGACTGTCTTATTACCACAAAGTAGTATCTAAGACAGAGCTATAAAAGCCATGGGTGAAAAGGGAGGAAAGTGTGACAGGATGAGGTACTTGTTGTGAGGGGGAAAGGAAGGTGTGCGAGAAACAGGTGGAACGAGAAGGCAGACATGATTTGAAGCAGATGCGGGAGACAGAAATTATGTGTATTATGTTCGTAGAAAAATATTTTTGCAGTACGTAAGGTGGTGTGTGGGGTGAATACATCTAAATAAACGAGTGAAAGTTAGAATAGAATTTAAAATAGAGAGTATCATAGTTAAGGTAACACAGATGATGTGAGGATTAGATGTAGAGCATAGAGAAGTGGAAGATGAAGAAAGGAAGAGGAAAGAAGAAAAAAAATAGAAATGAGTGAATGTGGGAAAAGAGACAGATAAAAAAGTGTGGGAAAGGGGGATTAGTCTGTCTATGTAGACATAAAGAGGTCAATGGAACACCGCGATGGGATGAGGAAGTGAAGCGAGGTGTGAAACAGAAAAATGTATAACGTAATTAGATGGATAGTAGAAGAATGAAGGATGGGGAGAGATGGAAAAAGGGTAGCTGTATGGTGAGAAGAGAAGAAAGATGAAACTAGTCAGTGAAGTAAGAAGAGTAAGTATGATAGGGTACTCGTAGATGTACTGACTGGCGTTGGAGGAAGGTAGAGTTACAGAGGACTGGACGTGAGGTACAGATTTCCCAAATCAGAATGTCGGTAGACACTCAGTGTAGGGATGGCAATCTTGCTAGTGTTGCTGCGACATACAGATTGTGTCTTTCTTGTTACGTGTGGATGATGTGTTGATGTCATCTTCTTATGTTTCAGTTTTTCTGAGAAGTTCGGGTTAGGAAATATAAACCATGTACTCGTATAGCTTGAAATGTGTAGGAAGAAGAACAGTGTGGAGCTCTGTCAGGGAAGTTTCTTGAACATTTTTACTCGCCCTGGAGTGCAACATGTTCTTGTGTGCCAGATTAAGTAGTTGGCAAGCTAGCACTAGGTGTTGTTCTCCATGGCTGTGTGGGTTTTGCGAAATTGATGCTGGCAGGTGCCTGTTGGGTGAGCTTGGTAACGAAGGTGTTTGTTGAGTGTAGTGCTCTAAATAGGTATTGCGAGGGAGGAAGCAGGTTATAAGGTGTGACTTTAAGAATTAGGCGTTGAGTCACACTGGATGGTATGCTACCTAGTGTTTTGGGCTTTCACGAAAAGGGGTTTCTTGAGTCTTTGTTTTGTTATAGTAATGATATATCCATGCTTCCAGACGTAGAAAATTCTACAAAGTGCATGTGAGTAGTTTCTGACAGCGAAGGCCTGGATGCCGCTTGGTCCAAAGTGCTTCTAGTATAGGTTGCCAATGTCGTCTGGATCTAGGGTTAAGAAGTTCCTGGAGTTACGAAGTTATTTTCTGAAGTGAAAAGGGTTACACAGTGGTCGAGCAGGAAGGACTGTTTAAGTAGAGAAGATTGTTTCGCTCGCTCGGTATGTACTAGCAGATGATGAATTATGATGCCATAAGTATGTCTCCTTGTTCTTTCCAAGAAGAAACGTACCAAGTGGTGGAGATGTCTGTGGCTTGGGTCTTGGAGGAGCTTCTTTGTGATCTGTAGAGCTTGTGGAGGTTTGTGGAGTGGCTGAACATTATTAGAAGGGTTTTCCATTTTATGTGTTAAAATCGCTGTTAATTTCGTTGTTTAATTGCTGCAGCCATGTGATGATGTCTTGTGTGGGTGTGTGGGGGGGGTTGTATTTGAATGAGTCACGTTGCCTAAAAGCGAGCAATATCCACTGAATAATATGCCACAAATCTTTTTCTTCTCTTTTCAGCTATCACAGTGTAATAGGGATATTTTTTACGTCGAAACCCTCAGGAATCCGTAACTCAAATCTAAAAGGACACATCTTCCTGAAGCCAAGACTCTCGTGGAAGGTGATGGATGATGCGTTGTTATTCTCTATTAACACATTTGCCTGCCGTCCATGTTCTAAGAAATTACGAGAAAGAGTTATCGTTGCAACTTTGGCCAAACCTCGGCGCCGATGGGCAGGTAGGGTGAATGTAGCTCCCATAAACCCGTTTTTCCTTGTAAGGATCCATGATACTAATTCTCCCTCTTCTTGCTTGGTTCCTTCTTCCCACCTTGTCAGCACATCGGCATCTGCACTATTTTCTTTATCTATATCTGCCTCCATGTTCTCTGTGTCAGCATCCCTCTTCCCTCTCTCCTTCATATCTCTCGTTCCACCTTCTGCATCTTTTTCCTCTCCTTCCATATTTTTCTTCTGTTCTTCACTGTCCTTCCCGCTTTCCTTCCCTTCCTTCATATCTTTTATGCCTCCCTTTAAATCTTTCTTCCCTCCATCCATATCTTTCTTTCCTCTTTCCACATATGTTACCCGCCCTTCCTTTGATTCTTCCACACCTCTCCCCATTCCCTCTGCCTCCTTCTTCAATTCTTCCATACTATCCTCCCCTCCCTCCAGACCTTTCATCGTCTTTAGCATGGTGGGAGACTTGGATCGAATTGCAACAGAAGGGAAACTGGTAATTGTTTTCAGAAATCCATCACGGGTTTCGATGTGGCTATAACTGACGAAACTCATGAGATGGTCTAAGTCGGCAGGTCCCAAAGTGCTGATGTAATAGTCCTCCCTCAGTCTATAGATATAGAAAAAGGTCTAGGTTTAGTAGGAATGAATATAAAATAGTCGTTAATCAAACAAAAGTTCAACGAAATGGCCGAGGTTGAGAAGTGAAGGATTTATATATACATATATACAATATATATATATATATATATATATATATATATATATATATATATAGAGAGAGAGAGAGAGAGAGAGAGAGAGAGAGAGAGAGAGAGAGAGAGAGAGAGAAATAATGCTCATGCCTACTTGGCTTCAGTGAAAACATTCACCAGACTGCTAGGGATTGGTGTACTGATTGGTAAATAAGAATGTTAATGAAAAAAATGTTGTAGTTTTTACATGTCAAAAATATGCAACAATGAATGCATAGACAGACAGCCAGACAGCCAGAAAATCAGACAGGCAGAAATAAAAACAAAGTAAAACATACAGATAAACTCACTTCAGGCTTGGAAGACGGTCTGCGTCTGCTGTGTATGCGTGAGCGTCTCCATAAGTAAGATGCTTCACTGATTCTACACCTCCCACCACCATCTTCTTCAGCTGTATAAATAAATAAATAAATATATATATATATATATATATATATATATATATATATATATATATATATATATATACACACACAGAGAGAGAGAGAGAGAGAGACTCTGTATATCTATATTTCTCTCTCTCTCTCTCTCTCTCTCTCTCTCTCTCACACATACACACACACACACACACACACACACACACACAGATACACTGTATATATATAAAAAAATAAATATGTGTATTATCATCATCATCATCATCATCATCATCATCATCATCATCATCCGGACTTCCTTTCCCACCCAAGGGCAGGATGAGGAGTAGCAATGTCGACAGCCCAAAATTGCCCAGTCCCATGGGCCACGTTTCCATTCACTCATCATTTAAGCCCCGGGAATCCTGGCTCAATCGGATACACCAAAAACATTCACCACGTTCTGTAGCTTCACATAATCGTATCTGACAGAGTCAATCCAGACGCTGCCACGTTAAAAAGAGGCACTTCTCACAAAATTCATCCAGCCAGCTCGATCTTCTGTCAGTTCCCTAGCCTCACCGACTTCCAAACCTCTCTTCCTCACACATTCATCCACCATATCTCTCCACATTCTCCTTGGCCTACCTCGCCCCCTCCCTCCTTCTAATTCGCTCAGATATACCTTCTTCACCATTCTATTGTTATCCATTCTTTCCACATGACCATACCATCTCAGTACACTCTCTTAAATGCTGGTGTCCACCGACTTCCTCACTCCGCATCTTTCACGAATCACATTATTTCGTATCCCATCCACCCTCTGTACTCCACATACATTCCTCAGCAGTCCCATCTCCACTGCTCTTACTCTTGACATTTTATTTTCCTGCCACACCATAGTCTCACATCCACATGTTAAAGTTGGCACTAACAGTCCTTCATGTAAGCCTCGTGCAGCTGCAACACTCAAGCCTTTGTTTCTTATCAAGGCCTTCATTGTACCAGCTACTTTTCTTCCTTGTGTCACTCTACTTTCAACTTCTTTTGCACATTTTCCTCTATTTTCTATCACTGCACCCAGATATTTGAACTCTCTCACCAGTTCCAGTCTCTCTCCATTCACTGTTACATTGCACTGGGAGTCACCTTCTCTCTCAATAACCATCACTTTACTCTTTTCTACATATACTCTCGAGGAACGACGCTTACAGACGTCAGTAACACTCTGCACTAGCCTACCAAGTTCTTGTCCAGTACTTGCAAGCAGTACTGCATCATCAACATACAAAAAATTTGAGATATTCATCCATCACCATTCATTACCAATGCCATCCCTCTCTCCATTACTCGTGTTTTCATTTCTCTCATCACCCCATCCATATATACATTGAATAACCATGGGGACATCACACAACCTTGTTCACGCCCACACTGATTGTGAACCATTCTCTTAGATGCCAATTAACCCTGACACATGCTTCACTACCATTATAAAAACTCTTGCCGTCACCTAGCAGCTTACCATCTACACTGTACAAGCGCAAAACTTTCCACAATCCTTCTCTGTCCACTTTGTCATATGCTTTTTCCAGATCCATGAATGCCATAAACACCTTATGATCCTTCTCACAAGCCTTCTGTACTATCTGTCTCACGGCAAATATTTGGTCCACATATCCTTTGCCACTCCTAAAGCCACCCTGTTCATCACTCACTAGGACTTCTGATATCTCTCTTACTTTCTCTATTATATTTCTTCCATATACCTTCCCTACCACACTCAATAAACTTATGCCACGATAATTCTTGCACTCACTTCGTTCACCTTCGTTTTTGTACAGAGGTACAATCACAGCCTTTTTCCACTCTGCAGGCACAGTTTCACTCATCCATGCCTTCTTACATATCTCCAACAAGCACTTCATTCCATTCTCTCCACTACATTTAAGCATCTCTGCATACACCTCATCAACCTCAGCTGCTTTCCCATTTTTCAGACGCTTCACAGCACTCTTCACCTGTGCGAGTGTCACGTCTCCTGCACTGCATTCCTTCTCTGCACACACCCAAAACCAATCATGTTTACAGCTGCTATGCTCTCTCTATCCCCAATCATCAGGCTTTCAAAATATTCTTTTCATCTGGTCCGTACTTCATATCCATGGGTTAATAATCTACCACCTGCATCCTTCACACCATCCCATTTCTTTCCGCTTTCACTTCTACATTTCTGCACCTCTTTCCAGTAATCCCTCCACTATCCGATATAATAGAGCCAAAGGCATGTCTGGAAAGTGGTCCCTTCCGGAAAGTAGGCCCCAGCCTCCTGGACTTGTACTTATGGACCCTAACGAAGCCTGACTCAGAAAAACACCTATACAACTCCCTACTGGACATGCATAGCACCTATTTAAATCTATTTAAGACCCGTTTCACACCAATAATGGACATAAAGCATGAAATAAATGAAAAGGAACCAAAGAATGAGGAATTAGAAGTGACTGTACCTCAGCCAGGGTACTTACAGCACATCTGTGGCCACCTTCTCTAAGGCTTTGGCAGTGGTGAAAATGCACTTGAAGCACGTACAGTAATCCAGTGTTGTGCTGCACTTAATTATTTGCACTGTGAGTTATTATTGTTTAACACTGCACATTGTTCTTAACTGCACCACGCCAGTTTCAAACGTCAGTTTCAACAGCCAATTTGCACTCTAAATTCTAATTTCTTAACACTGCACAACACTGTAAATTCCCGTGTGGTCTAGTGGCGAGGTATTGCAGTTTAGTAACTGTTTATTCACAAAAAATGAGCATGTGTGGCTTCCACTACGATAAGCATCTACTCGCGATCGAAGTTAGGCAGTAACTGTTGGGAGTGTTGGCGATGGAGAAACAGAGTTGCCAGATCGCAACAGCCACATTACCAAACTCCTCAATTTTCATTAGCAAATATAACTCTTCATTACCAAATTCATAAAGCTAGCATTTATTCTTCACTAGTTATATATACAAGTGGAAATACATGTAATCACTCTCCTTATAATTAACAGCATGTTGATTATTTTCACGCTATTTAGGCTGGCAGATTAATCAGAGAGAGCACACAATCCACCATCTCCATCCTGTGTATGCTCATACACGTGAAAAATCCGTTTGGTAATGCATTATTTTGATTCATTCCCAAATGAATTTTTCATTACCAAACTGGCCCACATTTGGTAATTAAAAATACCTAATGGTAACCCTGACAGGGGAGGGGGGAGGGGGAGGAAGGAAAGGGTGAAGGGGCCGTGGTGTAAACAACTGTTCGGTGCTGCGCGGCAATTTCAAATTACAGGTGGGAAAAAATTCAGATTTTTTTTTGAATTTTTTTCCATTTTTGGGTTCCGAAGGTCCAGGCCCACAATGTCCGGTAAGTGGAGTGTCTGGAAAATGGGCGTCCGGATAGTTTGGGGATTACTTGTATATATATATATATATATATATATATATATATATATATATATATATATATATATATACATATATATATATATATATATATATATATATATATATATATATATATACATATATATATATATACATATATATATATATATATATATATATATACATATATATATATATACATATATATATATATATATATATATATATACATATATATATATATACATATATATATATATATATATATATATATATATATATATATATACATATATATATATATATATATATATATATATATATATATATATATATATATATATGGAAACACTAAATATCACAAGTCAAGAGTGAGAGCAGTGGAAATGAGTTATTTAAGAGGAGCCTGTGGAGTCACATGGAGATACAGGCTGACAAATGAGGATATAAAGAAGCATTGTGGTGTGGATGTGGATGTGATAGGAAGCGTTATGAGGAACACACTGAGGTGGTTTGGCCATGTGGAGAGGTTGGAGGGTGAAAAACTGACGAAGAGTGTGTATGTGAGTGAGGTGGAGGGGGGAAGAGGGAGGGGGAGGCCGAGGATGAGATGGAGGGATGGGGTGGAGAGGTATATGAGAGAGGGGGGTGTGAGTTGGGAGCAGGTCAGTGAAATGGCGGGGGACAGGGCGACGTGGAGGCGATTTGTTTGTAGCCACCCGAAATGGGATTGAGGCATCTGGCAATAGATAGATAGATAGATTTTGCTTTCCTCTGAAAATATGATTACACGAAAGCACTTGGGATATTTCATGTTTTCTTTTTCCCTTGTGGATACCAGCATGTCTATGAATCATATGAAATTATTATTATTATTATTTTTGGCACATGTCTATTTTGTGTTGCAGTAATAACCATACAAAAATTATTGGATTCCTCATATCGTTGCTCACTCAGTTTTAATAACACAGCCGTAAGACTAAAAATTCAACTGAATATGCGGTGAAAGAGCTGAGTTTCACAAATGCTTGTGTGGTAAGAAGAAGAAAAGTGTTTTCGATAAGTGTTCCCCTGAACTTGCCTCTGTTCTAGCTAAATTATTCAGACTATGGATACGTACTTCTTTATTCCCAAATTCATGGAAAGAAGCCAATATCCACCCAATTCCGAAGAAAGGAAGTTCGTCTGACCCCTCCAATTACAGACCAATAGCTGTCACATCTTCTCTTGGTAAGGTATTTGAAACTTTAATTAATAAGCACATTGTTAAACATCTTGAATCCAACAATTTAATTAATGATAAACAATATGGTTTTCGCCACGAAAGATTCACCATTGACATACTCAATCTCCTAACTCATACCATCCATCAATCAACTGATCGACAGAGTATGGCACCGTTCCCTGCTGGCTAAACTCCCTTGCTATGGACTAACATCTTTTGTTCCTTTGATTTTTTCATATCTTAGTGACAGGAAAATGAGAGTAAAAGTAGATGATGTATATTCCAATTTCCACTCAATTAATGCCGGTGTGCCGCAGGGATCAGTTCTGGTGCCAACCCTATTTCTGGTTCATATTAATGATCTCTTATCTGTCACCCATAATCTCATTCACTTATATGCAGATGACTCAACACTACATAGTTCATTCACGCTAAGACACCCATTTACAAAGTCTAATATCTTTACCTCTCAACTCAGTACAGCCATCTCCATAAATCAAGATCTATTTATGATCAGTGAATGGGGACAAAACAACCTTGTCTCTTTTAATGCTAGTAAAACTAAATATATACAGTTTACTAATAGACAGATATTGCCAGATTCGTACATTACCTTCAGTGCTACTAATATTCCCATCTCCAAAAGTATTGAAATTCTTGGCGTCTCACTTAACAATGCCCTCAGCTGGACCTCTCATGTCAGATCACTTGCTAAAACCGCCTCAAAGAAACTTGGATTATTGTACAGAGTCCGTAACTTCTTCGCTGATGAGCAGCTAGCTATACGGTAATTTATAAGAGTCAAGTGCACTCTCAGCTTGGATATTGCTCATCCTTGTGGACTGGTTGTGGAGAGGTTGCATTAAGACAACTAGACAAAATTCAGAACAAAGCTGTTAGAATCATTAACAACCCTGCCATTACAAATAAACTACCTCCCCTGCAAGTAAGAAGGAATGTTGCCTCCCTTGCATTGTTTTACAGATATTTTTTTGGCAAATGCTCAGACGAAGTTGCGTCCATGGTGCCACCTCTCCATGCCTTCCCTCGTGCTACACGGGCATCTGGTAGCGCTCATGACTGGAATGTCATTCAGCCATATTGCAGAACTTCTGCCTATCAGAGTTCTTTCATTCCCCGAAGTGCATCTCTCTGGAACTCGCTTTCCCAGAGTTGTTTCCCTCCAAATTTCAACCCACAGCTGTTCAAACCTAACTGTTACAGATATTTTATGAACAGAGGACAACAGTAATCTGGTGTATGGATTATTTTTTTTTTATTCATTTGTTTTTCCTTCCTCCGTTCTGTTATAATAAAAAAAAGAGGTTTTCAAAATACAGAAATTTTAAGAGTGTGCAGGAATTCTTGACTCTGTTGTGGAAAGAATATGCATAAAAATTAGTCATTCATTCTCTGTGAAAAATAAATGCAAATGAAGCACTGACCTTATCGAGTACTTGGCTAGGAGTCGCAGTGATAAGGATGGGCTTAGACCAGTCCAGGTTTGGTGAGGTGGAGAGCAGTGCTGCTACGTCGGCATCGCACTCCTCATTCACGCTCCAAAACAGGTTAATGCTCTGGCAATGGTCCTGAATAATTACAATTGAATTCTAGATTATTATATTAATTCCTCTTATACTGAGAGATGATATAACTAGCTGCATTACTTTCTCAACCCCCCCCCCACACACAATATATTTTTCCTACTTTTGTCAGGCGATTTTGTTCAGTATATACTGATGGAATTAGACACAGTCTTATTCGCCAGTCCACTATATATATATATATATATATATTGTTGTAGGTGAGGGCGCTCACCATCCACTCACTCAATGTAGTGCTGCACTCTGGTGTCTGCCCTGTCCCCTCCTCCATCCTTCTTTCCTTCCATCTTCTTCTATCTTTGCTTCATTCTTTCCTCGTCCTTCTGCCTACGGGTGACTTTACACTCCCTCTTTTGTCTTTCATTCCTTCATTCTTTCCTCTTCCTTCTGCCTGTGGGTGACTCTACACTAGGTGACAAGCCAAATGGTTTCCTGTACACCAGGAAACCATTTACTACGCTGGGCGGTAACCATATAACCAAATTTTGGCACCTGGTGGTTTAGTGGGTAATTATTGTGCTCCAATCGGATTGAGCCGGTGAAGGTTTATATCCAAGAGATGGTTGGGGTTTACTGCTCATGTAATGCCACTCAGGGATGAGTGAGGTTGGTCACTCTCATCTTAAATGTCAGGACCAACTGCCTAGCCCCGGGGTCCTACGCTCCTCATGGGGCAATGTAGGATTGGATGATGGATGGATGGATGATATATATATATATATATATATATATATATATATATATATATATATATATATATATATATATATATAATGTTGTTACATAGCCTATGATTTCATTATCCTTTGTATAATTCTAACGTACAGTATGCTGCATGTTTGATCACGATTTGCCTCGTGGCTTCCATAGTGACCAAGCTTCTGTGTTCTAACTCACTCCCCCCTTCTCCCCTTATAGTAGAGTAAGTCGTTCTTTCTGTTGTTCAGAGCAGGAGTGTCAACTCTTTGTCCCCTATGGCTTCAATTGCGCGTCCTTCTTACAAGTTGTATCAAGCTCTGCCGGCCCGTATATAATGAGCTCAATCTCTGCATTAATTGCCACTTAGATCTACTCCTCATTTTGTTCACATCTCTGTCCTCCCCTGTACAGTTGTTATTATTTTTGTGAGTGCTCAGGAAGTCTCCAACCATCTAGCTGCTGTGTAATTTGAGTAAAAGTGTTATTACATTTTTTCTTGTACTGTATAGCATAAGGTGTTAATTCGTAGGCCTGGTAAGGTTTTTGTGATTAGTGTAGAGTTTTTGCTGTCAGCCAGTAGTAATAATATTTTGTATCTGTAATAATATAGCTTGCATTAACTGAGCATTATCCGGTTTTCTCATTTTATCAGGGCTGACGTAGATAAATTTACTCTTGCTAATTTCGTGTTAATAGAGGCTATTGCAGTTAACCATATATTTAACCTGTTTTTTGCCATTACATTATCCCTATGAGTCCTGAATGTTTAGTTGTTAGTTTGAGCATTAAACTTTAACTTGTAATTTTACCTAACTCTTTTGTTTTGAACCTGGAACTTTGCGGGACAGTTTTCTCTGTTCCGTAACATAAATATGGCGATCTCTTATCAGGATATTCAGGATATTATAATAAGGATATTGCTTGATATTTTGTGGCTGTGATTTATTCATGATGTCTACTATTACTACTCTTGATGAAGCCAAAGATTTTTTGTCAAATGTGCAAACAGTGTTGGATGTAGAAAACAGAACAAAGAATGAACTTAAGCTTGTTGCTCAACAATTGGGAATTGCTGTTTGCTCTCATCATTCTAAAGATCAAATTGTTGACATAATTAATAAAAGCTTGTTTAATGTAACTCCTCCAGATGAGCAAACGCAGATTGAAATAGCTAAGTTACATCTAGCCCTGCAGGAGGCTCGTGCTAAGGAGGCTGAGTTTCACGCACAAGTTGAACTTGCTAGGATTCAGGCAGACCATGAGTATCGCATGAAACAAGGTGGAACTGGATCATCTAGCTCTGATGATTTTGATGTGGCTAAAAATGTTAAACTTGTCCCTCCTTTTAATGAATCTGATTTAACAAAGTATTTTCAGTTGTGTGAGAGGGTTGCTACAGGTTTTAATTGGCCCAAAAAGTATTGGCCAGTACTCCTTCAAACTGCTCTCACCGGTAAAGCTCAAGTAACTTATGCATCTTTGCCTCAGGATCAATCTGATAATTATGATGTAGTTAAGAGCTTGACTCTTAAGGCCTATGAGCTTGTTCCTCAAGCCTATAGAGTATAATTTAGGACAACTTATAAGCAAGATAAGGAATCCCATGTTGAGTATGCAAAAATCAAAGAAGATCTAATAGAGCAGTGGTTAAATTCTAAGAATGTGGATTCTGATTTTGATAAATTTAAGCAGATGATTTTGCTGGAGGACTTCAAAAGGTGTATTAATAAAGATGTAAGCCTATATCTTGATGAGAAAAGAATAGATAATTTGTCTGATGCTGCAGTTTTAGCTGATGAATATGTTCTCACTCACAAGAGATATTCCAAAGAAAAAAGGAAAGCTGAGAGTAAGTACGTTGCCTCTACTCAGGGTACAGGTAACAGGAAAGAGAATGAAGATGATGTTTCTCAGGAAGTAAATACCAGCTTCACCTCTAGATTTCAGAAAATAAAATGTACTTATTGTAGTAAGCTTGGTCATACTACGGAGAAATGTTTCAGAAGACAGCGTGATGTGAACAAAAAGGAGTCTTTAAATATTCAGTCAATTGGTCTAGTGTCCACCCTTGAGAGTTCCCAGAATTCTTTAACTGAGTTAACTGAACCTGCTTTGAGGGGTAAATTAAATTCTCATGATGAAGCTCCTCTTTTGAGCAGTAACGTGGGTGACACTCTCAAGAGTTCATGTGCTAATTTCCTGTCTGATGGTTTTGTCAGTCCTCTGGACAGTAATGACATGAAATCAGTTAAAATATATCGTGATACAGGTGCTTGCCAATCCCTTATGCTGACCAGTGTTCTAGGCTCTAATGTTAATTCCTCTGATGAAACTGTAATCTTTCAAGGTGTAGGGAATAATTACTTCTCTGTCCCTCTGTGCAGAGTGAATTTAGAGTCTGGTTTTGTTCATGGTTCCGTTATGGTTGGGTTGGTTGAGACACTCCCAATGTCAGGTGTAACTTTCTTACTTGGAAATGATATTGGTGGAAGTCAAGTGTGTCCAGCTCCTCAGTTGTCTGGTGAGCCGGTGGCTGCGGCCCAGGATTGTGATGTCCCTGATGTGTTCTCTGCATGTGCTGTCACTAGGGCTAAGTCTAAAGTTACTGGTGACTTAGAGGATAATGATGATGATGATGTTATCCTAGCTGACACTTTTCTTGCTAATTTGGACCACTCACCAGGTGAGGCAGTACCCCGTAGTGTTGATAATTTATCTCATCAAGAGTTGGTTGAGTTGCAGGTTGCTGACCCTGAATTGAAAGGTCTAGCTAACTCTGCTTGCAGCGAGGAAGAGTCAGCTGGTGCTTCTACTTGTTATTATATAAAGTCAGGAGTACTTATGAGGAAGTGGAGACCCCCAACAGCATCAGCCGACTGTAAATGGGAGGTTGTACATCAAGTTGTCATCCCTCGTGTTTGTAGGCAGGATATCATTAGAGTGGCTCATGATTCCAGTTTGGCAGGACACCTTGGAGTGAGGAAGACTGTGGCACGCATTTTAAAACACTTCTACTGGCCAGGTATTTTCAGAGATGTTTCCTGGTATTGTAAGTCTTGTCACACCTGTCAAGTTGTGGGGAAGTGTAATCAGACTGAAAAGGTTGCACCTCTAGTTCCCATTCCTCTTTTTGAAGCGCCATTCACCCGTGCGTTGGTGGATATTGTTGGCCCTCTTCCTAAGACTTCTTCAGGATTTTCTTATGTGTTGACCCTGATTGATATGGCTTCTCGTTATCCTGAAGCCATTCCACTTAGAAATATCTCAGCAAAGAACGTGGTTAAAGAAATGCTAGGGTTCTTCACCAAGTTTGGTCTGCCCAAGGAGGTACAGTCAGACCGGGGAAGTAATTTCATGTCAAATGTTTTCAAGTAGTCTCTGAAAGAGTTGGGCATCACCCAGATCACGTCTTCAGCTTACCATCCCCAGACCCAAGGAGCGTTGGAGAGATATCATCAAACACTCAAATCGATGCTCAAGAAATACTGTTTGGAATATCAGAAAGACTGGGATAAAGGTCTTCCATTCGTTGTATTTGCCGCAAGAGAATCTCCAAATGAATCACTGGGCTTCTCACCTTTTGAACTACTGTTTGGCCATGAAGTAAGAGGACCCCTTAAGCTACTCAAGGAATGCTGGCTGTCGGAGGAAGATGACGTCAACCTGCTGGAGTATGTGATGAAGTTCAAAGAACGGCTGTCCACTGCTTTACAGCTGGCGAGAGAGAATTTAGGAGCTGCTCAGGAGAAGATGAAGACTTGGTATGATAAGAAGTCCAGGTTACGTCACTTTCAGCCAGGAGATCAGGTTTTGATTCTGCTACCGGTGCATGGGCAACCTCTTCAAGCCAAGTTTAGTGGTCCTTATTTCGTGGAGAAGGAACTGAGTGATGTCAACTATGTCATTGCCACACCAGATCGTAGAAAGAACAAGCAACTTTGTCACATCAGCATGCTAAAGTTATATCACAGGCGGGACGAAAATAACCCAGTCTGCACTGTTGCTGTTCCACCGAGTCTGCAAGTGAAGTTCTCCCATGCAGCATGAGCCTGAGTGATAGTTTGGGGAAGAATCTTGATATCATGAATGATCTCCAGACTAAGCTTTCTCATCTAGCTCCCGAGGAAAGGCAGGAGTTTTCAGCATTACTGCAGGAGTACCCACAAGTGTTCCGTGCTACTCCAGGAAAAACCACTGTGTTGATGCATGTTGTCGATGTTGGAGACGCAAAGCCGATTAAACTGCCTCCTTACCGTGTGAACCCAGTGAAAGTTCCTCTCATCAAGAAGGAGCTTGGCTACCTGTTGGACCACCAGATGATTGAGCCCTGTCAGAGCGAGTGGAGTTCTCCTGTCACTCTAGTCCCTAAGCCAGGTGGGTCACAGCGGCTTATATATATATATATATTTATATATATATATATATATATATATATATATATATATAATATATATATAATATAATGAATGGAGGAAGGAAAAACAAAGGAAAAAAAATAAGTCCATGTGCCTAAAGGCATCCTCCATTCATAAAATATTTATAACAACTGGATTTGAACTGAAGTGGATTAAATGTTTGTGGGAAACAACTCCCAAGAAGCGAATTCTAGAGAGTAGTGCTTCTCGGGAAAATGAAATTTGATTCAACAGAGGTTCTGCATTGGGGGTGAGAGAGTGTGAATTCATGGGCACTCCCAGCTGCCCGAGTATTACTGGAGAAAATGTGAGGAGAAGGCACAACTGAAGCTAGCTCGTCAGAGCACTTACGGTAAAAATATCGATAAAACAATGTTAAAGAAGCAACATCTCTATGTACTGATAAAGAATGAAGGTCCTGCGTAATGGCAGGATTATTGATTAATCTAAAGGCTTTATTTTGAATTTTGTCCAACTGCCTCAATGCAACCGCTCCACACCCACTCCACAGTGGTGAACAGTATTCGATCTGAGAACGCACATGACTTGTTTATTGTGGCCATCTGCTCGTCAGTGAAGAACTCACGAACTCGGTACATAAGTCCCATTTTTTAAGAAGCATTTTTAGCAAGGGATTAAACATAAGCTGTCCAGCTTAGGTTGGAGTTTAGAGTAACACCTATGATATCAATTGTAGTGGATATGGGAATACTGACATCATTTAAAATTATGTGAGAGTCTGAGGGATTCTTTCTGTTGGAGAAATTAATGTAGGCCTATTTAGTTTTCTGAGCATTAAATGAGACCAGATTTGTTTGTCCCCATTGATTAATTTTAGAAAGGTACTGGTTCAGAGAAATTGCTGTGTTTCCTTGGGAATTTATAATATCAAATTGTGTAGAGGAGGTACTAAATGTGAAAGAACTATGAAGGGTCATCAGCATAAGAGTGTATTGGGTTGTGAGTGACAGATAGGTCATTTATATGAATGAGAAAGAGGGTTGGGGCCAAAACTGATCCCTGAGGTACGCCAGCATTTATGCAATGAAACTGAGATAAATTCCACCTACCATGACCCGTATTTTTCTATCATGAAGGTAAGAAGAAATTAGAGGAACCAGTGATGCAAGGCCATAGTGTGACATCTTAGAGAATAAGGCCTGGTGCAATACTCTGTCAAATGCTTTTGATATGTCAAGTGATATTGTGTGTGTTTCACCGTGTTGGTCGATTGTTTTGCTAATCTGATGGGTAAGAAGGCAAAGAATGTATACAGTTGAAAGTTCTCGTCTGAATCCATACTGCCGAACACTGATTAATTTATTAATTTCCAGATGCTTGACTATGTGTTTGTTAATTAGTGTCTCAAAAACTTTACCAAGAATGGAAGTTATTGAAATTGGTCTATAGTTTGATGGATCAGAAGTTGCCCCCTTTTTAGGAACAGGATGAATATTTGCGTCTTTCCAAGAGCCAGAAAACTTGAGATACGGATGCATAAGCGGAAAAATTTTGCCAATACAGGAGCCAACACTAAGGAGCAATTTTTAAGTACTATTGAAGGAATTTCATCTGGACCAGTAGCTTTGTCTGCTGAGAGATTCTGTAATACAGCTTGTACGTATCTGGTGTGAATCATGAAAGGAGGTATTTGAGGGGAATCAAAATCAAGTACAGGAATATTGTGATTTTCTGTATTTAGGGTTGAATTTGTTGGAAAAATGTCAACAAGAAGTTTGGGTTTTCCACGTGGGTCACTTACTAGACTTCCACTGGGGGACTGTAAAGGTGGAATGGAAGAGGTGTTAGTGAAGTTGGTTTTGAATGAATTAAGGGTTGACCAGAATATTTTGTTATCATTTGGGTTGTTTAGTAGTTTGTTAGCCTGTCTGTGAAGAAAGTTTGATTTAGAAAGATTGATAATAGTTTTGGCATGGTCTCTGATATTTCTATAATATTTAAAGGCTTCTTTGGTTTTGGTCCTTGTATAAGTGTTATAGGCTATTGTTTTATGTTCTGTTACTCTAGCACCATTGTGGTCAAACCATTTAGGAGAATTACATCTTTTTCTGTAACTATGATGGGGAATGAATGTTTCCATGCCGACTTTAATGAAATCCTGTATATAGCCCAATGTGGAATTTGCATCTTGGGAGAAAAAGGAAGTCCAAGGAACATCCATGAAAAAATTAATGGAGTCCCTCCCAATCTGTCCCGTCGTAGTGCCATTTAGTCACCACGACTGGTTCAGAGCAGGAGGGTGTGGTAGGTGTTAAACTGGTGGCTTGAATTAGACAATGATCAGAGGATTCGAGGGCGGACTTCACTTCGACATTATAATTATCTGAATTGGTTGTTAGAAACAAGTCCAGTAAGTGGGGATTCTGATCAGGGTTGTCTGGTATACTGGTGGGTTGACTGACTAACTGGGTGAGATTAAATGAGTCTGCAAATAGCTCACATTCAAGACCAGAGTCATTAGTTCTGGCTGAATAAGTGAGCCAATCAACATTATGGACATTAAAATCACCCAGAATAGTAATTTCTGATGCAGTATTAATGTTGAGGACACATAGCTGTAAAGATAGAGAGTCAAATAAACTCGGCCCTGGAGGGGCATTAGGGGAACGATAAACACAACAGAAATACTTGATTTTACCAAAAGAATTTAATTTGTATATGGAATAGTCGAAATAAGGACAATTGGTAATCTCCTCCAGGGCAATTTCTGATTTAGCAAGGCAACATACGCCTCCTTTGGGTCTGAAATTTTGAGTCAAGATATAACCAAGAAAATTAAATCTAGCTAAATCAGAGGTGGGGCTTACTTGTGTCTCTGTCAAAAATAGCAGATCAAGGGATTCAAACTGGAGGAAATTTTGAACAGAGTTGATGTTGGAGTGAAGTCCCCTAATATTACAAAAGAAAATTTTACTGCACTGACGAGCAGATTTAGGGCGCCACAACACTGGAGGTGGCACAGTCGCTTGATGACGACCGGGAGGGCCCTGTGCAGACGACCCAGCCCTGCTGGTGGTGGTCACCCAAGAAACCACCGCACTAATTCCCAGTATAGCAGTAGCCATGGTTCTTTTTATGCGGGGGAGAGCAGGGACGTGTTGTGGAATGTGTATGATATGTAATGACAAGACTGGTATTTTATGGAGAGTGGATAGCTGGTTTAAGGCAATGTGATATAATGTGGATGTGTGTGTTGTGTAAAGAGGGTAGCCTGATACCCTCTGATGTTTGAGGCAGAAAGATGTGTAACCAGCTACCAAGGCCTAGGAGAGAAAATGAAATCCAGGTGATTCCCAGAGTCTCCCGTTACCTTGGCCGTAGTACTTCCCTGGGCTAGGGAACACATCTCATAGTGAAAACGTTAAGGTACTTTTGGTAAGAGCGGACAGGCGGTTGCGATTGTGAGCGGGTTCAGGAAAGGGATTTTAAATAACTGTAACTCATAAGAATGGCCACACTGCCAGCAGCTGCTAGGGGGCACCAATACATGCTCTCGAGGGTTCACGCAGGAAAACTTTTTAACTTTTCTGATTTCAACCCACATGGGTTGATTTCACTAAGATCATGTATATTCTAAAACCATCTATATGCGATGTATCCCATATGATACACAATGATAGAATATTTAATGCACCGCAGTGGAAGAGGATGAGATGGAAAAAAGTAGGTGTTTGATCAGTTTATTTTGTCATATATTCACATATTCATCTGGCGGCTGTCTTTTTATTTCGGATGTTTAAATTACAGTAATATATATATATGTATATATATCATCATCATCCAGACTTCCTTTCCCACCCAAGGGCAGGGTGAGGAGTGGCAATGTCCAGACAGCACAAACTTGCCCAACCAAATAGGCCACACTTCCATTCACTCATCATTCAAGCCTCCGGAATCCTGGCTCTACCGGATACCTCAAAAAACATTCACCACATTCTGCAGCTTCACACAAACGTATCCGATTGAGTCAATCCAGACGCTGCCATGCTCACAAGGGGTGGCAAAATCTCAATCTCTTGTCAGTTCCCTAGCCTCACCGACTTCCAAACCTCTCTTCCTCACTCATCCACCATATCTATTCACCTTCTCCTTGGTCTACCTCGCCTCCTCCCGCCTTCTAATTCGCTCAGGTATACCTTTTTCACCACTCTACTGTTATCCATTCTTTCTACATGACCATACCATCTCAGGACACTCTCTTCGATTCTGGTGTCCATTGACTTCCTCACTCCACACTTTTCACAAATCACACTATTTCATATCCTATCCACCCTCTGTACTCCACATACATTCCTCAGCAGTCCCATTTCCACTGCTCTTACTCTTGACTCTTCATTTTTATGCCACACCATAGTCTCACACCCATATGTTAGAGTTGGCACTAACACTCCCTCATGTAAGCCTCGTGCAGCTGCAACACTCAAACCTCTGTTTCTTATCAAGGCCTTCATTGCACCAGCTTCTTTTCTTCCTTGTGTCATTCTACTTTCAACTTCTTTTGCACATTTTTCTCTCTTTTCTATCACTGTACCAAAGTATTTGAACTCTCTCACCAATTACAGTCTCTCTCCATTCACTGTGACATCACACTGGAAGTCCTTTTCTCTCTCAGTAACCATCACTTTACTCTTCTCTACATTTACTCTCAAGGCACGACGCTCACAGACATCAGCAAAACTCTGCACTAGCCTACCAAGTCCCGGTCCGGTACTTGCAAGCAGTACTGCATCATCAGTATACAACAAATTTGATATATTCCATCCATCACCATTTATTACCAACGCCATCCCTCTCTCCATTACTCGTGTTTTCATTTCTCTCATCACCCCATCCATATATATATATATTGAACAACCATGGGGACATCACACAACCTTGTCGTACGCCCACACCGATCTTGAACCATTCACTTAGATGCCCATTAACCCTTACACATGCTTCGCTACCATCATAAAAACTCGTGACAGCACCTAGCAGCTAACCATCTACACCATACATGCGCAAAACTTTCCAGAATCCCTCTCTGTCTACTTTGTCGTATGTTTTTTTCATATCCATGAATGCCATAAACACCTTATGGTCCTTCTCACAAGCCTTCTCGGCTATCTCACTGCAAATACTTGATCCACACATCCTCTGTCACTCCTAAAGCCATCCTGTTCATCATTCACTAGGACTTCTGATATCTTTCTTACTTTCTCTATCATAATTCTTCTATATACCTTCCCTACCACACTCAGTAAACTTATGCCACGATAATGCTTGCATTCACTTCGCTCACCTTTAATTTTGTACAGGAGTACAATCACAGCCTTTTTCCACTCTTTAGGCACAGTTTCACTCATCCATGCCTTCTTACATATCTCCAACAAGCACTTCATTCCACTCTTTCCACTATACTTAAGCATCTCTGCATACACCTCATCAACCCCAGCTGCTTTCCCATTTTTCAGCCGTTTCAAAGCGTTCTTCACCTGTGCAAGTGTCACGTCTCCTGGCACTGCATTCCTTCTCTGCACACCCCCAAAACCAATCATGTTTGGAGCCACTCTGCTCTCTCTATTCTCATTCATCAGGCTTTCAAAATATTCTTTCCATCTGGTCCTTACTTCATCTCCATGGGTTAGTAACCTACCACCTGCATCCTTCACACTATCACTTTTCTTTTCGCTTTCACTTCTACATTTCCGCACCTCTTTCCAGAATATCTTCCTATTTTCACAGTAGTTCACATTCACTTTTCTTCCCAGATCATCATTTACCTCCTTTTCCCTCTTCACTAGTCTCTTTACGTGCTTCTTGCTCTCGATATACTCAGTTCTTCTTTCAACTGAACCCCTATCCTGTAACCATTTTAGCCACTTCTTCCTCTTTTCCTCCACTGCTCTCTTAACCTCCTCATCCTACCATGCTGTACCCTTCTTTTTTGTTGATACTCTTGCCACACCGCACACCTCTTTAGTATTTCTAACTAAGCAATCCCTATCTGCATTCCACAGGCTGTCCAGATCCAATTCATTTCAGTTCACTGAATCTAACTCGTCATCTACTTTGGTCCTGTAATCATCTGCCACTTCTTTGATCCTCAGCTTCTCAACTTTCAGTCTTTCTCCCTGACTGCTCTTCTCTCTCTTGATCCACCTCATTCCTCTCAGCTTGATCTTGCATACCACAATCATATGAGCTGACAGACCTCCACATCGTCCTCTCACAGCCCTCGTATCAGCAACCATTCCCATCATCGACCTCTCTACGAGCATGTAATCAATCAGGCTTCTTTCAAAACGATTCCCGTTTCGTCTATACCATGTATATTTATATGCATCTTTGTGTTTGAAATACGAATTACAAATGCACACCCTCCTCTCCTGACACATATCCTTTAGTTGATCCCCATTATCATTTTCTCCTGGTACTCCATAACAATCCATTTTGTCATCCACTGGACCAGTGCCTACTCTTCTGCTCATATCCCCCATCACGATCACTTTATAATTCCTGGGCATTTCTCCCACAACTTCACCCAGCTCATCCCAAAACCTGTCTTTCTCTCTCTCACTCCTGTCCTCACACGATGCATATGGTACAATCACACCACACACCTTCTCAAACTTGAACTTGACATTAATACACCTCGAGCAGACACATCTGTAGTCTCTCATTCCACTCTGCCACACCTCATTCATCAACAAGGCAACTCCTTCCTTGCATCTTCCTCTCCCATTCATTCCCAATCTTACACATTTTACACACTGCCACTCCTCCACTTCGCACCTTTTCATCTTCGTTTCACAAAATGCCATCACAGAATATCTCGCACTCTTGAACACAGTCACTACTTCCACCCTCTTGCTCTCCTCATTCACACCTCTCACATTCCACATGGCAACACGAGTCTGCCCATTTGGTTGGGGCCCTGGGCAGGTATTGGGCCCTCCGAGGCTCTCTGAAACGACTGCCATGATTAGGTGATTTTGGATAGAGGAATCTGGGGGACACTTAATCCTGCCAGAAACCCGGGTTATATTGTTACCACCCAGCGTAGTAAATGGTTTCCTGGGTACAGGAAATCATTTGGCTTGTCACTCAGTGTAGAGCTCATATGGCATCACTCTACATTGAGTGAGTGGATGATGGGCACCCCCGCCTACCACACACACACACACACACACACACATATATATATATATATATATATATATATATATATATATATATATATTTATATATATATACAGTAGTTACTGTGAGAGATGCAGAAGTTATTTGGTTGAAAACTGCACCATTAAAATAATAGGCCTATTCCACAGTACCAACTGTGAGTAATTAAGCTAATTATATAATTGCCAGAGTACCAAGTCTTCATCTAAACAGAATTACTCTGAAAATATCTCTCACTGTCTCACATTTTTTACCATGATTATGACCCTTTTCTATTGAAGTAGAAAACTGCACATTTCGAGGATTTCCTTTAACATCGCCTACAAAATTTGCTGTTGCACCTAATCATAGGATGCAAGCAGGTTTAATGATCTGAAATACTTTACTTCAAAAAATTTGTTAGGTTTTATTTATTTTTCTTAATTTTTGCCCCACCCCCCAACAAAAATAAAAACATCTAGCTCTGCATAAACGATATTTCAAAACCTTTAATCCCTGTCTAGGCCAAGGTTTCACTCTTTTAACCCCTCCGTGGGCGCCGGCGTTGAATGATGTTTAGCCAATAAATGGCTGCAGGCGTTGTATGAGCGCAGCCCATAAAAAATGATGAAAACTTTTGGGAAGTGAATGAATGTTCTGAACAACTTCAGACTGACCTACCCAACATTCCCAGACACCCCACACGTCAGTACACCGCGCACTTCCGTGATGGGTGGACGTCCGAGTTCCGCCTCGGTCCCTGTCCCTACCCCCACCCAGCACCGCCCTCTTCAGCCCCGTAGGCCACTCACCAGCCCCGAGATCAGGGAGAAGCTGTTTCTCCGTGGGGGGAGAGCGACGAGGACCGAAATGGGTCTGACCTGGAGGTGGAGAGTATGGTGGGGAGTAGTAAGGAGAGTGGTAATGAGCGGTATCACTTTCCTACTACCGAGCAGGATGACAGCAACATCTCCTCAGAGAGTGAGGAGAAGCCACCACCACCTCGCTGTGCAGCTCCACCACCACCGAAGAGGAGATGGACAGTGGTGACGCGGCTCTTCACTGAGGGAAAGGAGGGGGAGGATTGGAAGGTTGGAGTGCAGGTGCACTCACCCCACACTGCCTTGCCACCACATGGCGCCACTTTACCCACCACCTCACCCAGGGTTGCCAGGTCACCCCCAGCTCTTCCCGAGGAGACCCAACTGAAAACCAGCCCAAAAGTAGCCCAACACCAATAATTATTTTAAAAATCCTCTTATTATGTGAAATTAGTGTTTAATATAAAGAATTCATGATCATCATCACTGTGTTCTTTGCTGTGCACATTACATCATATGTGAAATTTACTAACATCATTTTGTTTGATGTGAAATCATTACAACACATTTTATGTCTTTGCATATAATTATTGTTATGCAACGTATTCAGAGTTCCGACTTCTCGGGTTCAGGTACGGTGCGATTTTGGGTTCATTGTTCTCGACCGGGTCAGTCACAGGCAAGGAAGGAAAGTCCAAACACAACTGGTCAAAGGCACAATTACATATTAACAACAGACAACTACATACACACCAGTGATCAAAACTATGGGACATATAATAACCAGATAATCTCAGAAGGCTAGCCCTTACAATAAATATCTCCACTTAGTTCAGCGAGTTTTACCTTTACACAGTATTCTACCTTTCCTTACATACGATAATTTCCACACAGTGTCGTACACATGGTTCACACAATACACCAGGTGCACTTGGTCTCAGATATATAACAGAGACAGTCAAGTATATCTCAGTATACCCAAACACGTGACATAGACGACAGTATATACTCAAGTCCTTATATATATATATATATATATATATATATATATTCACGTAACATAAATAGCCTCCTATGCTAGTTATATGCAAACGCATGACACAGTCGATACCCTAGCTAGCCTTATGCTACATGTGAGTTACATAGGACGAGAGAATATAGCATTCACGATGTATCTGCGCATGAGGCAGAGGTGGGGGAGTGGGGATATAGACTTTCTTACGAGACAGGAAGTTAGGAGTACACCTCATAGAATACTTTCTATTCACTTCATATGGCCAAAACAAAAGGGAGGGGAGGGAGTGTGGGACTGATGTTGTCTGTCTGTATGAAACACTGGGGGGATGATAGGATAATCACACTTCGGGGCGGCCTGTGGCCTAGCACCACGCACTCCGCACGTGAGCTTATTGATGGGGAGTTCACCATTCCACACGGGGAGGTAACAGTGAGGGGGGAAGACACTGGGGTGAGGGGGCGGTTCCACTGGAGTAGGGGCTTCCCAGAAACTAGGGGACAAACAACCTCAGAGTCTTTTACTCACAGAACAGGTGGAGGGGAGTGCTCGGGTCACAGGCGGCAGGAGACCCTGCGCTAGGAACCGCAGCTGGTGGCCGGGTGTTGGGGGTGGGCCGTCCGGAGTGTATTCCAGGGGTAGGTCGCCTGTGGGGTCGCCACGAGTCCCCTAGGAGTTGGTAGGTGGTGTGGTGGGTGGCCCTCTTTCTGTAGGGGCCCTGGATGATGTGGGGCTCTCTGTACTAGGGCCGAAGAGGACCAGGAGATGCGCTGCTCAGTGCTGGCCCTTAGTCGTCGTCAGGGTCCTGGGGCAGGACCTGGGGAGGCCCGGGCCTAGGGTCATCAGGGCTGGACTGTCACCTCTTGTCCTGACGGAGTCCGTCAGCACCTGGGGAGGACGGGGCTGCAAGGACTGGACACCTGGTCTGGTCCCGGGTGGAGTGTATGTAGGGAAGCAAGTTCCACTCTCTCGAAGAGGGACGAGGAGACGGGCGCCTCGCTCCGCTGCAGGAGGGGTGGGTGGAGCAAGAGGTGTTTCTTTCTGTAGGAGCTTTGGGACTAGCGGAGGGAGGACAGCTGAAGGCCGGTCCTCCTACTTGGTGGGCCCATGAGGCCCCACCGAAACTCCTGTCCGGGGTGTGTGGGGGAGGTTTGGGGGACGTTCCCTCTGTCAGACAGCCCCGTTGGGCACTGCCTGTGCTCCTGTGAGAGAAAGGGGTGCGGGAGGAGTCAGGGGAGACTCTCCCAGACACTGCTGGCCATGGCGGTTGGGAGTGGGCACCCATCAGGCTCTCCCGGCAACAGCCATGGCTCCAGCGGAGTCTGCACTCCTGCTGTATGGCCTGGGGCTCCTGCCCTGGTGACGTCAGGAGGAAGAGGTAGGGCGTACTCTCTTGGCTTATGCCACAGCTCCGGAGGAGCGTGCCCTCCTTCCATCCGGGTAGGGATTCTTGTCCCTGTGACATCGGGAGGAAGAGGTCGGACAAACTCTCTCGGCTTATGCCACAGCTCTGGCGGAGTGTGCCCTCCTTCCATCGGGGCAGGGGGATAGCAACCCTTGAGGCTCCTCTTGAGTCCTCTATTAAATAGGAGGCTGATCCAGGGGACTTGGCATCCGAGGGTTTGCTTGGGACCTTGCCACTGCAAGTCCCACCCCAGTTCTGGCGAGTGTTCCCTCTGCTGAGGAGTATTGTACCTTTCCTGTACACTGCTGGGTGGTCTGGCTGTGGGGAAGAGGGGCGTCGGGTCATGAGAGAGATATGTCGCTTTTGCTCAGACGGTGAGCCAGGTAAGCCAGTCTCTCTGTCATCCCCTTGTGGGGTGTTTATCACCCCCTCATACTCTCCTCCCGGGGTGGTGGTGTAGCGTTCACCCTGCCACGCGGGTATTTCAATTATGCTCTAACATGAAGAGTGTTTTCAACTGTTTCATGCTGCAGTCTGTTTCTTAATTTACTTTTCACTACATTATATTGAGAGAAAACCCTCTCTACTGTGGCATTGCTTGCTGGCAATGATAGCAGGGATAAAACAAAACTGCCTAATTATTGGAAGTCCCTCTCTCCGCACAAATCTGTATGGTTATATAGTTACCCAGAACTGCTCTGGATCTCTCGTGGGCTGCACCCACTGGTCCCTATTAGAGGGTCTCTCTCTGCCGTATGTTTAAACAACTCACTCACTCTCTCTCTCTCTCTCTCTCTCTCAGTATTTTGTCGTGACGTGGTTTAACTCCAAACTAGCCCTAAAAACCACAACAGTTTTCAAATCAGCCCAAAAAAACACAGCCTTCAACCGGTAAAATTTGCCCGCGTGAACTTCAAAACCAGCCCAATTTGGCAGGAAGATCGAGACCTTGGCAACCCTGACCTCACCACCACCTCGTACCACCTCTCGCGCCACCTCATCACTTCCTACCACTTCACGGGCAGTGCAGTGTATATTGTGTATAGTACTTGGTGTAATGTTACGAAGTAAGATATAGATGTGTAAAATAGTGGTAGAGTGTAAAGTAGATTATCTTTTGTAAGTGACTTGTCAAAGGGTGTGTTTCCCAGACAATGACTTACCTCCAGTGCCAGATTTGGGATGTGGGTCGCCTTGGACCCGTTTTGGTGGGGGGCCCATCCCAAGAATCAAATTAGTATGGTGCTAAATGAAAATACATATTTAACCCTCGCACTGTTGCAACGATATGCTTGCTCGCACAATACAACTCGCTCCCGACGACCTATGATACTGTTTCAAATTGATGTCATTAAAGATCAGGTAAAAACAATACTTTCTGAAAAATCTCCACATTAATTAGCCCTGAATGAAAAAAAAACAAAAAAAAAACAGAGCAGCCCTGAAATGCACTGAACACTTCCTAGCATATCAAACAAAACAGAATAATCATGAAGCGAGGAAAAAAAAAAAAAACGCGTGGACTCACCACTCAACACTTGTCTAGGCTGTTCATTGAACGAACAGTTTCTAGAAATCTGGTCTAGTCCAGGTGCTTTCTGCAATTTTCTAATGGAAAATTCTCTTATTAAATCATCAAAATCCAATGAGCGTAGGATGTCCGACTCAATGCTCACGACTGTCAAATTTACAAGTCACTCCTGTGTCCTGCTTGTTCGTAGGCGATTCTCAATCAATTTCAGCTTAAAAAAAAAAAAAAACACTCAGCACTGCAGTTGCTCACCATTACAGCCAGGTACTTTCTCAGGACTGCCTCCACATTGGGGAAAATATCTAGCACATGCTTATCGTGGATAAGTTTGTAGAGAAATAGCTCAGCGCTAACGTCGCTTGGCTCTTCGTCAGCATAATATTCGCAAAAGCAGCAAACTGGATGAGCTCTTCAGGAAGTGAAGTCTCCAGATCGTTGGGAGAGACATCCAGTAATTTCTTAGCTGCTCTAGACAGCTCTTCAGAGGATAGCTTTCTCAGTCGTCCGAAGCAGCCAAAGCGACCTGACATCAGTTCATAAGCATGCAGCCGTTGGTTAAGAGAAGCTATGAACTGATCAATGACAGGGATGAAATCCTCTGACAGTGACAACAAGTGATCAAATGTGAACACTTGTTGGAGGCTGGCACCGGCTCCAGGGCTGCCAGATTTGAACATGGGTGTATAACCAAATTCTTCAATTTTCATTCCCAGATTCAGTTTTTCATTAATAATAATAATAATAATAATAATAATTATAATACTTTTTTTGTCTAGTTTGTTTCTCAAAAGCGCCAATTCTTCCATAGGGAATTCACAAGGGCTCAACAGACATATACATTATTTTCAAAATTACAAGAATTGTGACATCTCTCATATACAATACATACTTCATCAGTATATATATATATATATATATATATATATATATATATATATATATATATATATCTCGTTTCGTTTCGTTTTCGTTTCGTTTTTAAAGGCTCCAACATGCTTGCATGTGTCGGCCTTGGTCACCTAATGGCAGCTCTCCACGCTGCACGATCCATTGCAGCCTCCCTGTTCAGTCCCATAACCCTAAGGTCACACTTAATGACCTCGTCCCATGTCTTTCTCAGTCTACCCCTCATAACCCCACCCCCAATATTAACACTTCTCACCTTCCTCACCCAATTATCATCCCCCATCCTCTCCACATGTCCAAACCACCTCAATCTACCTCTCCTCATCACAACACCAATACACTCCAGTCCCATCCTACCTCTCAACTCTTCCATTGTAAACCCAGCCCCTCCAGGCCTTGGACGCAGGGACGCACTGCACATCCACCTAATCATTGTCATTTCTGTACGTCTGAGCCGGCGAATATCTTCCTCCTTCACTGCCCAGGTCTCACTGCCATACAGCATTACACTCCTAACACATGCTGCATACAAAGACCCCTTAGCACGTAGGGAGAGCCCTCTCAATGTCAGGAGAGGCAAGAGCTCCCTGAACTCCTTCCAACCACTTCTCACCCAAGCCACAGAGCTAGCTCCAGCCCCACCTCCAGCACACAACATGTCTCCCAAATAACAAAACTCTTCCACACACTCAAGAAATTCACCAGCAAGTTCAATCCTTTCACGTCTGACAATCTCCACTTGCTCACCCTGGCACGCCGTACACATAAAATCAGCATTATCTCACAGTCTACCTCTGATACCACTACATCTCTTATGCATCCATTTATCACACACACCGCACAAGATGGAATTACTTCCCACGCCCTTGTGGCAAACTGACATGACCACTCTCCCTCGTCTTTGACAGTACCGCCACCAACCCTAGATATCATCACTTTTGTTTTATCTGCATTTACCCTTAAACCCTTTTGCCCCATACCATCTCTCCACTTTCTAAACCTTTCCTCCGCCTCCCTTTCATTCTCTGCAATCAACACCAAATCATCAGCATACAACAACTCCCACAGGAGTCCGTTTCTAAAGTCACGTGAAAGGGCTTCAAGTACCATGATAAACAACATGGGACTCAAGACTGACCCCTGATGCACACCAACATTCACAGAAAACTCATCACTCAAATCTCCATTCACTCTCACCTGGGTGTGAGCACCCACATACATGGCCATAACCACCCCAACCAGCCACTCCTCCAACCCAAGCTTTCTCATTGCCCAATTCACCACCTCTCTTGGGACTCTGTCAAAGGCCTTTTCCAAATCAACAAAAACAAAATAAAGATCCCTTCTCCTACCAATATATTTTTCCTGAAGCTGTCGAACAATGAATATGGCATCAGTGGTCCCCCTACCTGTCTAAACCCAAACTGTATCTCATCAATATTCACTCTTTCTCTAATCAAACTTTCTAAAACTCTCTCCATTACCTTCATTATCTGATCTAAAAGCTTTATACCTCTATAATTTCCTCTTTCCAGGGCATCATCCTTCCCTTTATACACATTTACAATTACACTCTTCAGCCAATCATCTGGGACAACACACTCATAAATAATCCTATTTATCAGGTCAGTGACTAAACTCACCCCTATATCGCCTGAGTCCTTCAACATTTCGGCAGTCAACCCAGACACACCTGCTGCCTTCCCCACCGTCATCCTGCCTATTCCCTCACTCACAGTAGCAGTATCAATCAAAGGCCAAGGGCCAGACACTGGATCTGCTGGCTCCAAACCTTCCCTGTCACACTCAAACTCCTCATTCAACAACCGGTTATAATGCTCTCTCCATGCATCTTTAATATCCTCACTGTTCACCACTACCCTTCCTTCATCATTCTTCACACACTGCTCACCTATGATATCCCGATTATCCCTCTTCACCTGACCTGCCACCCTAAATATATTTTTCCTTTCCCCATGATTTAGATTATCAAGTAATTGTCTTTGTGACTCAGATTTTGCCCTGTATACCTCTCTTCTAGCCCTACGCTTGGCAGCCAAATATTCCTCTTTGCTACCACCCTTCTTCCATTCCCGGAAAAGCCTTCTTTTCTCCTTAATTGCAGCTTCTACACCCTCATCCCACCACAAAGTTACTTTATGTCTTGGTGGTCCTCTTGTCCAGCCGCATGTTACATCAGTAACTCTCAAGAAATTGTTCTTGAGGGCTCTGTACTGTTAATTAACGCCTCTGTCTACAGCTCCCTGTTCAGCCACCACTCTCCTCAACTCGCTATAGAAGGCATCCCTTACTACTTGGTTTTTCAGCTTCCATATTTTCCTCCTAGGTACATAAGTCCTCTCTTTCATCACTTGTTCCTTAAGCACCATATCACAAATCAATAGTTTGTGCTGCTGCACACACTCCTCACTTCCTATAACTTTAACATCCCTCACTAACCTCCTATCGGCCCTCCTAACCAGAAAATAATCTATCTGACATATATATATATATATATATATATATATATATATATATATATGAAAGTGGCAATAATTAAACCCTATAATCATCCGTCACAGTACCAATCTCCAGGTCATAGCATTTTGAAAAAAGAAAGGCTTTCAGCTGTCTCTTGAAGGATCCAGCAGAAAAGAGTTGTCTCATGGACAATGGCAATCTGTTATATAATCTAGGGGCTCTATACACAAAAGAACGATCAGAGAAAGATGACTGGTGAATGGCTCCAGGCTCATCAAGACACAAGGAATCATCTTCACTACGTAACATCACACCCGGGCGTCCCGATGGGAGTTTTAGCAATTCAACAAGATACTTCGGTTCACCAAACTTAAAAACCTTGAGTGTAATAAGACACAGTTTAAATTCAATTCTAACCTTTACTGGTAACCAATGCAGCTCAATTAGGAACGGTCTAGTCAAGGTTCTCGGGGGGAGACCAAAGATAGGCCGTGCTGCCCTGTTCAGCACAGACTGAACTTTTGTTAGTACATTATTTGGAAGGCCAATCCTCAGTGAATTACAATAATCAACAAGCGACAAGGCAACTGCATGAACCAATGTTACGAGGCAATGTCTGTTCAGGAATTTTTTCACAGAGTACAGATTTCTGATATGCAAGCTGCGACAACTTGAATAATATGTTCCTTGTATTTTAACTTTGAATTAAAATAAACACCCAGATTTCGAACAGAATAGACTGGATGAATCTGTGACACGCCAATGTTCAGAGCCAGGGCATTATCAGTGTCATTACCAAATTTCTTAAAGATTATTCATGTATTTACCCCTTGCCAATATAGGTACATGTATAAGGGAAAAAATTATTCTTTTGAAAATTAATGGTATATGTTCTGCAGCTTCATGTTCTAAAAGCTAACAAATTAATTGAGTACATCATCCAATCAAGTTCATTAACATCTCCAAATCCAATACCAAATCATGCTTATTCATTATCTGATGGATTTTTCATTACCAAATCGGTCCTGTTTTGGTAATGAAAAATACCAAATGTCAAGTTGCCCAGCGTTTGGTGGGAGGCCCCTTCTGGTGGGAGGCCCGGGGCCCAGGCCCCGTGGGCCCACCCCTGAGTCCGGCCCTGCTTACCTCAATTGACTTTTGACCTGCTAGGGGAGGGTAGAAATGGGTAAAAGTTCACCTGCACTGACTCCTGTCATCGCATCATGCACTTGAGGTGAGTAATTATTCTGCTCTGTATATATTTCTCAGATGCCATCCCCCTGTATTTCCTCATATTTTGACCGTGTGAAGTGAAGGCAAACATACAGCTTTACCCTTTTTTCTTACCCAGACAGAAAATATCATACTTTCCCACACTCACGACACACAGACAGCAACATATATTGCGAAAATAACAAAGTAAAATGATAGAGAAACGTGAACGTGTTATTATAAGAAAAATATTTTTTTTTTTCGGTCTGCATACGTATTTATTTCGGCCTTGTCTATCTGTTCCTAATTATTTGACTTATTCATAGTTTTGAACCTGCATTACGATTCTATATATTGCGAAAATAAAGTAAAATGATTGCGAAACGTAAACGTATTATTACAGGAAAAATAGCTTTTCCCCGTCTGTATACGTATTTATATCTGCTTTGTCTCTCTGTTCCTAATAATTTGACTTCTTAGTTTTGAACCTGCATGACGATTCTATTTTACCCATGCAAGTGGTGTGGAGTGGCTGAAAGCGCCTCCACTCCCCTATCCCTAATCGGAGCTGACTAGGTGCTAATCCGCCCGACCCTCCACTTTCATCCCCCGTGGAAGAGCCAATCCTCAGGAAAACGGCAATTTTCACATTTAGGACTGAATATTCAACCCTTTCATTCTCTCTTCCAACCATACTCACACAGCTAACGTGCAAAATAACTCGAAACTACGTAAACATATTTTATATCAAAAAGGTGAAAAAATATTTTTTTTCGAGCCAATCCTAACATATTATGTACTGAAATAATTCAGTATCATTATATCCAATACATGCACAACATTTCAGCACCATTCACATTGTTTTGGGGGTTAAAAAAAATAAAAATAACACATGCAATGTTGCCAAGCGGCAATACATCACTGCGGCGGATATCTGTTGCCGATATTTCTGCAACTTACACACTCCATTGCAAGCCACAGAATGGGTCTAGGAAGCTGGGGTTTGCACTGTTAGGTGCATCTGAACTTCCTCTTCAATATGGCAAGAAAAAATAATCAGTTTTTGAAACTTCAGAAAACGGCCCCGGCGTCGGCCAGAGGCACATGTAAAATTCCAGACCTATGGCCACGGAAGGGTTAAGAAGTAGTCTGTACTTCTGGATACTGTTTTCCAGCAGCTGCACCTTCTACAGGAATACCTTCTCTGATTGTTTAGCAAAAGAGATCATGCTGCCTGCAGTTGCCCAGGGTGAGGCGATGACATTGCCATGGCAATGCCCGACAACCTCAAGGCAGACTTGCTCCTAGCCCAGACACATATTCCTGATGTCTATTGCTATTCGGTACTCGGAGAAATTTGAACGAATCAGCGTATGTAGTGAGTGTAGGGGTGTTGGGGGGTCTAGTCAGCTATCCTCGCACAAGTAAAGAAAACTAAGGAAACTTGCTCCTCTTGTGGGCAGATACAATAAGTTAGGTTAGGTTAGGTTAAGTTAGGTTAGCTTGTGTTGGAAGGGTCTAGTCACTAGCTCAAATACTCCAGACCGTCCCCACTCTGGATCGGAACCGCCTGCCTTCTCAGTAAGAACACACAATTTCACTGGTGCATAAGCACTACTACAGTGTGTTTAAGCTTACACAAACTTCTAACCCTTTCATGCAAACTGATGACTATAGTAGCCGCAGCGAGAAATGAACGCTGTGGTGGGGCAGCCGGTCATCCGGGGATTCCCCCACCTAAGCCATATCCACATGTCACCGACCATCGGCCACCGCTGCAGCCCCGCTCCATGATCCTTACCCTGTGTCTCTGGCTTTCTCTTTCTCTCTCGGTTTTTATATAAACTGGTGTATTTCCGAAACTAATTATGAAATTATTATGACTTTTGTTCCACACCACCTTTGAGGTAAAAATCAAGGAGAGTTTTCTGTATAAAGGTTTCCCCCCCCTCCTAAATGTGGCATATGAGCGGGGGAGTGCGGCCTTGCCGATACCTCCGCCTGACCTATAATTATACACTCCCCATAACTGACCTGCCCTCAGACAAGGGGGGGGAAACCTTTATACAGAAAACTCTCCTTGATTTTTACCTCAGTGGTGGTGTGGAACAAAAGTCATAATAATTTCATAATTAGTTTCGGAAATACAGCAGTTTATATAGAAACTGAGAGAGAAAGAGAAAGGCAGAGACACAGGGTAAGGATCATGGAGCGGGGCTGCAGCGGTGGCCGGTGGTCGGTGACATCCTACCTCTATGGTCGGTGACATGTAGATATGGCTACAGTGGGGGAATCCCCGGATGACCGGCTGCCCCACCACAGCGTTCATTTCTCGCTGCGGCTACTATAGTAACAATCAGCTTGGAAGGTTAATTTAACTAGTAACCAAGGAAGTTCATTCCTACCTTACAACTACAGTAAAGTTTGTTGAATTTCATGCATGTGCAATTTAGTAGGTAAGTTGTGGGAATGGGCTAGTAGAGTCAGATGAAAACATGCGGAATATACAGTACCTTAATTCAGTGGCCTGAGTAGGCTCCCAAGCACTTCTTTCTAAAGGTAGGATACTTTGTTCATTCCGTTCTTCCTACCTCTGAATTATTTTGTTTTATTCAGGAAAGATTCTATAAGAGAAATAACTAAACGCTTTGTTTAACTTGTTCAGTTCGAAAGGTTTCCTTCCTTCCATACTAGACTTGAAAACACTTATTTTATGTGGTGGAAGAGTTGATAAAGACTCTGCTGTACTCGTACTGAATGGGATAACGATATATTCTGCTTATTTTCTTAATGCAAACATGAATGAATAGGCATCAGGGTCCGTTCAGTTTGAGATGCCTGGACACATTGCATTTTACCCCTTCACACCTAGACGTCTGTCTAAACTGAAGAAAATACTGATATTCTAGAATCACATGTAACAATAAGGAACAGTGAAAAGTACAATTCCCCCATCTGACTTTCTCATGGCTGATATTAAAATTTCTTCAACTGATGTATTTTCTGCCATCACTGGCCTCAATACTAACAAGGCATATGGGTCTGATGGGGTCCCTCCAGTTGTACTCAAGAACTGTGCTTCTGTGCTTACATCCTGCCTAGGTAAACTCTTTCGCTTTTGTCTATCAACTTGTACAGTACCTTTCCTTCTTGCTGGAAGTTTGCTTTCATTCAGCCAGTCCCAAAGAACGTATGGGTTCCGTCAGGGATGTTCCACTGGCGATATTCTCACCTACCTTTCAGACTCCTGGTCATCCTCCTTTCGGAACTTTGGAGAAAACTTTGCTATTACACTTCACATCTCAAAGGCTTTCAATCTAGTCTGCATAAATCTTCAATTTCCAAACTGCCCTCTTACGGTTTCTATCCTTCTATCTGTGTCTTCATCTATAGATTCCTTTCAGGTCGTTCTATTGCAGCTGTTGTAGACGACCACCATTCTTCTCCTAGATCTATCAGTAGTGGTGTTCCTCAGGGCTCTGTCCTGTCACCAACTCTCTTCCTTTTATTCATCAGTGATCTTCTGAGCTGTACATCTAATCCTATCCACTCATACACTGATGATTCCACCCTTCACCTTTCCATTTGGTTCCAGCAATATCCATCTCAGCAGTTACTTCAACAAACAAGGGATGAGGTTATGGCACACCTAATGTCTGACTTGGCTCGTATCTCTGCCTGGGGTAAAAATAATCTTGTTGTTTTTAATGCATCAAAGACTCAGTTCTTGCACTTGTCAACCCAACAAAATCTTCCACAGGAGTACGAATGTTTAATAATATCCAGCTCTGTCCTGCATTATCCTTAAACATATCTGGGGTTTCATTCTCCTGATATTTATCTTGGGGAAGATCATTTACGTCTCTTGAAAAATTTGCTTCCAAGAGATTAGGTGTACTATGGCAACTCCATGCCTTTTTTTTTTACCCTGGCACAGTGATTGACTTTATACACGTGTCTTATTCGCCCCTGTGTAGAGTACAACTCTCATGTGTGGGGAGGCTCCCCACATATAGCTCTTCTCAATAGGGAGTCAAAGCCTTTCGTCTCATTAACTCTCCTCCTCTTACTGGCTTCCTTCAACCTCTGTCTCATCGCTTCACTGTTCCATCTTTATCACTTTTCTATCGCTATGTCAATGGTCACGGCACCTCTGAACTGTTTGCTTGCACCCCTCCACCTCTACGACGGGCGCGTAGCAACAAGCTCTCATCTCTTTTCTGTCAAGTTCTCTAATGCAAGAGTTAAACATTACTTCCAGTCCTTCATTTATGCAATAGGTCAACTCTGGAACTGTCTCCCTCTGTCTGTATTCTCTACTTCCTATGATCTCCAATCTTTCAAATGCAGTGTGTCCAGGCATCTCGAAATGAACGGATCTTGAATTTGGCTCTCTTTTGTATTGTTTTTGTTTTTTTCTTGGAAGGAACAATTTGGGGGCTCTTGGCCTTGGGTTCCTTCTTCCTTGTATAAAAATAATCTAACATTTGGGGTAATGGCCGAACCTTTTAATCTATCACATCCACTGCCGTCAGACCCATTGTCCATAAATCTCAATTATTTCATCCTTCCCTAACCCTCAGTGCTTTCCCTAATACTGTCTCAAATTAGATTGAAATTGCTTGAGTGATTTTGTTCACACACACACACACACACACACACACACACACACACACACACACACACACACACACACACACACACACACACACACACACACACACACACACACACACATCAATACAATACCCACGCCGGAGTTCCATAAATGTGGGTGTAAAAGTAACTATCTAAAGACAAGGTGTACCAATGATCCGTCCAACCCAAAGTGAGCTAGGGCGCAATGCATCAACTGAAATTACATACTGTATTTAGTGATGGAGTGTAGAGAAGGAAGGAAGATGCAACGGTGGGCGGATCTGGGGCAAGGATGGTGGTGGTGGTGGTGGGTGTTGAGCCAGGATGAAGGTGCAGCATTGTGTCTACCACACCATATGCCTGTAGTGAACATATTTATGATAATGAAAATGATAATAATAATAATAATAATAATAATAATAATAATAATAATAATGTGACTTGCATGGCACGAGTATAAAAAATAAAGAGTAAAACCAGCAAAAATAAGGTTGCTTAAAGAATGTGTCTGACCTGTATGGCTCAGTAAGGTAAGAAATGTAATAAGAGGCAAGGAAGTCTGTTTATCGCAAGGCAGAAGAGACAGTGCTTAGAATGCATGTTCCATAGAATGAATGAATATGAGTAGGACGACTGATACAAAAAAAAAAAAAAAAGTCATATGCTGCCAAACAGCAAGGCAAATGGCTACAGTAAAGAACAACAGCAGACAAGAATCTAAAGCACAAGTAAAAATATAAACACTAAAAACATACTAACATCACGAAAACACTAAAAAGAAGCTCCAAACACTAAAAACAGGACAAAAACACTGATTACTAAATCTTAGAACAGACAAAGCACTCACCTATGAATGCATATCACCTTCCAACAGTTTTGAAGACAATATCTTAATCTGTTGCAGAGATATCGACAAGAATATGTTCCGACTAAAGTCCTTTGGCAATCGGATGCATATCATCACAGCTTTACCAAAATCTAATCAGCTCAACCAACACATCCTGGGATACTGCCCACAAAATTAAGATACACGTAGCCCACATGATTTTGAGATATTTTGGTAAAAGATAGACACACACACAGAGATGCAGACAGTTACCTTATCAGCTCACTAGGCAGGTGATAATGAAACATTCCAGCTGCCTCCACAAAGCTGAGGGTTCCCACTGTCATACAACAGGCAATTTCCCCAAGAACGAATGAAAGAAGGTACAAAGCATCACCAGACTGGTGTTCAGAGAGGTACTGACAGTGTAAATTCCCAAGACTGTGGCACTCCACCAGCAAGTGCTGAAGTCAGGGGGACCAAGCAATCCTCACAGAAAAGAAGGAACGCCATCCATAAGTGAAGCGGATGTGGTAGACTCGCAACCGGCATAAAGCCATCTCCCACTGGAGAGACAATCCTCGGTAAATGATGGAAACCACCTTGCCACAAGCAGCATGGATCTTGTTAGCCTCACCTCATCCCAGCGGACTTGCCAATAACTCCGATTCCGTCCAGCAGTCAAAAGGTAAAAATCATATGCAAGCAGGCAATGCAGAGGAAGATGGGATCCCACAGTAGCAAGATGAATGTGAATAGGAGGAGTGGAAGACCAACATGAGGGCGGGTGTATAATATAAATCATGTGTAAAACAGCAAGGAAAGGAAATTGATGAAGCAAACGCTGCAAAGCTTTGGTGAAAAATATACGTTTGAGGGCGGTGTGAGTTGGAGAGTGATCTGCCTGATGCCTAAGGACACACTGACAGGAAGGTGATTGGTATGTGACCACCCTGTCTGAAATTAAGGTGTTTTGATTACAGATAGATAAACCAAAAAGAAGTTTTGACATAAGATAAATATGAACAGACGATTATATAGAGAGATGCCTATTACTATATGTGTTTAGGATTGCACTCTTTGTTTAACATAGCAGTTGACAGAGTGACTCTGTCACAGAGGAAATACAGTACCTGGATCACGGATTTGTGTGGATCGTTTGGTCTGTGAGGCGTAGCCAAGAATTTCGAAGACTAATGATGAGTGAATGGATGTGATACCCATTACACTGGATGCTGTGGTTTACAGTTTTTAAATTTATGCAACCCTTACACATCACGAAGTACACGAAAAGAAAAATAAGATGATACATAGACAGACAGATAGATAGGCAGACAAACAGATAGATAGATTGATAGGTAGACAGACAAACAGATAGACAGATTGATAGGTAGACAGATACACAGATATATAGATACATAATGAAGGCTAGATTTACAGGTAGACATAAGCAGATAGATAGAAAAACAGGTAGACAGCCTGACATCGATACTTATTGTAGAAAGATAGATAATACATACACAGGGAGGCAGCTAAGTGCGTAGTTAGGTGGATAAGTAAATAGGACAGATAGATCGGTGGATAGAAAGTTGGAAAGATAACTAGCTAGATAGAATTACCAAAAACAACAAGAAAACATATATATATATATATATATATATATATATATATATATATAGATAGATAGATAGATATAGATAGATAGATATAGATACAGATAGATAGATAAATAGATAGATAGATAGATAAAGAGATAAAAATGAGGTTTGTGAAGACTTGGATGGACATTATGTTAGCAGGTAGATCGAGAAATAGAAAGACTAAGATAGGTAGATATGGATCGATCGAATGACAGATCTGTTAGACGAAATGACAGATGTAAACAGACTAAGAGGCAAATGGACAGAAAGATACACAGATAGACAGGCAGGTAGGTAGGCAGACAGATAAACAAATCAGACACACAGATAGACGGAGATATACACGGACTGTTAGATACATAAATCACTTATTTCTATGAACATACCCTTACAGCAAAAAGAATACTTCATAAACGGCCTAACCTTCATTACTCTTATATTTAGGGTGGTCTTTAATTTTCAGATTGAAAACTTTGCTTCAGCTGCTGCAGGACTTCGTTCATATCGACTGAAAAAGGTGTATGCAAATTTTCATGCTTATTAGATAATTTTAAATGGTGCCGCATCATGTTCAAAGTTATACTACTATGGCGTAATGTTAAAATGCCATTGGGTTACCTAAGTCCTCCCCTCACGGGGGGGGGGGGGATATCTACGGCTCTGATCATGGGAACCCAACTACCACTCGTTGTTGCCTAGTTTTATGGCTTGTAATTACTGCCAGCTGTAGTCTTCTTCGCTTCTGGACACACTTGCCTGCGTTGCTCAACGACCTGGAGAAGAAACTGCCGTTTATCTTTGTTATTGGTCAACACTGGATTAAACTCTTGAATCAGTGCTACCCCTCTTTCAGCCAAGTCATTTGTTACCTGTAGCCCGTGGACGATGCACTCAGCTTCCCTGTAATCTCACGACTTTTCCATGTGGATGGATTGAATTCTAGGAATGAATGAGGAAGGCCAAGCAGTGTGAAGATCTTCTTGGTGTTACTGGCCACAAAACTTGAAACTGCTTCCTGATTCAGTGCTATCGCCGCAGGTTCAACTGTTGCTCTCTTTAGTTGATCTTTGCTTCCTTCTCCGTTAAGAGCCATCATCATTTTCGCCTCTCTTTAGGGTCAACAGTTGAATTAAAAAAGGCCAATCCAACTAATTGCTCTGGCAGAAGCCACAAGTGATGACCAAATGCTTTCAAACAGACTTGTGAGATGTCCATATCAGGATAAAGTGACAATTCTTGGAGAAGCCTCTGATCGTTTGCTGAAGCTAGAGCTGTTTTTGTTGCCATGAAACATGATTTCAAGTACTGCTTCATGATGAACACAACAAACCGCTTCAATCGTCGGCCTTGCTTCAGTGTGATGCTTGTCTGATGATGGAAAAGATAGAGTTCGATGCTGTATATAACTTCAGGCATCCATCTGGCATTGTGGCAAGCATCAGGGTGCTGAAACCATGTTCCATGGGGCGGTGCACCACGCAAGACAACAATGGACAGTTCTAGCAGGTCTCGATAATCATCTCGAGGTTGGTTTTCTCCCAACTGTTTCATTCAAAATGCTATGAGCTCGTGACATTGCCCACTATCAATCACCGGCATTTCCTCATTGTCATTCAAGGTCTGGAAACGTGTTGTGTCAATAGTATTCCACTTGGCTTTGAACTGTTTGAATATGTAATGCTGGAACCAGAACCAGAGGACGGTCCAAGGCAAATGGTGAATACCTTTTGAACAAGGATCTCAAAAATGTGATGCCGACAAGCCATGTGGAGGAAATCGTTGTGCAACTGTTGCGGAATAAGGGTGCACGTCCCTGCCCACGATCCGTTATTGCTGGCAGTGGTGTCGAATGCCATTCCTACCACACGTTCAGATAAACTGTTGTCTTTCAAGGTTTCAATGATGACATTGGCCATGACCTCTCCTGTCCCTGATTCCAAGCTGGGTACATTCAAAAGCTTTGAAACTCCATCATCTGAGACGAGAATTGGAAGGCATTCAGTGACATTTGCTCTTGTTACATCGGGAATTAGTTTCCCATCCCAGAGCATTGCAAGTGGCACAGTTGGATGGAATGACAGCCATTCGCAGATTCCCTCCGACTCTTGATTTGATCTCAGTGGACACTTTGCGTGTTGATAGTGTACATTGTTGGATGTTGTCCACTGGCAGAAGTGGTCGCAGAAAGCAGATGGACTGCAGCACGGTCTGAAGTTTTGGTCTGATCTAAAGCAGCAGTGACTGGAGAAGTGACAACTGTTTTTTATGCTCGTTGGCGATTCCGAGGAGGAGCTGCAGCCGAAAAGGAAGGACCTGCTATATCTGTATAATCGTCACCTGTTTCATTTTCATCATTAGTTGGGCTTTCCTCCAGCTCCACTATTTCCTCTCTTACTGCTAGATGACATTCCTCACGCTCTCTCCTCGCCTGTTCAATCTGTTGTCTCTCTGTTTTCGTTCTTTCCGGTGGAGTTTGACATCAATACCCAGGATAGAGCCTCGCTTCCCTTTCTCCCTCTGGGCCTGAAGAAACTCCTAATCCTCACAATGTTTGATTAGGTCGAAGGCATTCGTGTATGCGGTGTCAAAGAGATCTTTCATCTGTTCTGGGAAGTTTTTCTCTTGTTCTCCCCTCTACCTGTATTTCAGCTCTTACTCTTCTCCAACTTTCCTAATTCTTTTTGGAGAGATTCGATTTTGGAGATAAGATTCCGAGGCTCAGATGCAGGAATGCGAGCTCTCTCCCAGAACCCCACTAGTTCCCTCATTGTTCGTGTCTCTGTTCGCATCAGGTAAAGTTGTGCTAACATTTCTTCACAAAGAGGTAACCAACTTCCAAGTAGTCTTTCACTTGGTTGGCCAAGAAGCCAAATCTTGGTTTTGCTCCTGATTTTCACCACTGGCGCTGACAGTTTCGCTTCGGTCATATTAAATAAGTCCTTAACAATAATTCAAAAGGCAAATCCCTGAAAAAAGAAAAAAAAATACAACTATTACTAGAATGTAGCCTCCAGTGAAGTAGACCTAAAGCAAACAACAATAATTTTGCTTATTAGGCTCAACTTTGGGTAAGATGCGGAACTAGAAAATATCATCCAATATATATATATATATATATATATATATATATATATATATATATATATATATATATTTATTTATTTATACATAGAGAGAAAGAGAGAGAGAGAGAGAGAGAGAGAGAGAGATTAGATAGATAGATAGACTGATGTATATACCTAGGCTGCTTCCCCCAGGGAAAGGGAGGTAGCCGAGACAGGACGACTCAATCCCAGTTTACTCACCCACTCAAACACATTCAATTGCATCTTAGCCCCAAAGGGGAGAAGGGACAGATCCTTACCACAACACGCCGCACGAGGGTCAAATGCGCAGTGCAATCAGTGACAACAGCAGCAGGGCCCGACAGCAGAGCTGGTTTACCCCTGCCACATCATAATGGACCCATCCCCTTACCCTCACTTGACCTGACCAGCTGATCAGACAAAATGCAGAAGAATATCCCCTCAGGGCTGCGTCATCATTTATTCATTCACAATTTCTCTCCATTCATTTCTATCACGGACAGCCACTCTTCCTTGCTCAACAAACATCCCACTCGCAATCAACGCTCTCTTCACACTGTCCATCCATCCTATTCGTGGTCTTCCTCAAAGCTTTACACCACTCACATCAGATCTAGTTATATTTTTCACCAATCGCTCATTATCCATTTTCTCCATATGCCCAAACCATCGCAACACCCTCTGCTCAACTCGATCAGCCTTCTCCAAAACAACTCCAGTTCTCCTTCGCACTTCATCATTTCTCACTCGATCCATATGCATCACTCCACACATACTCCTCAGACACCTCATCTCCATTACATTCAAACTTTTGCTCTCTGATACACCCATATTCCATGTTTCAGCCCCATATAACACAGTCAGGACCACAACACCCTCATACAGCCTTCTCTTTACATCCGTTCTAAGCAAATGACATCTAAACACTTTTTTCATTCCTTCCAGCACCTTTCCTACTTCAATCATTCTAAACTTCACTTCTGCATCTATTCTTCCATCCACAGCAACATGTGACCCTAAATACTTAAAACACTCTACCTCCTCAAGCAACTTACCATTCAAAACTATATTCATCCTCCTACCATCTACCAACCTCGTACACTTCATCACTTTACTCTTATTCTCATTTACTTTCAATTTCCTCCTTTCGCACACCCTTCCAAACTCCTCTATTAACTGTCTCAATCTCTTCTATGAATCAGCCACCAGTGCAGTATTATCCGCAAACAGCAGCTGCTTCAGATTCCACTCTCTACCATCAACATTCACCAGACTCAGACCTCCACCTAACACTGTTGCATTCACCTCCCTTACAACACCATCCATATAAATATTAAACAACCAAGGCAACATCACACATCCCTGCCACAGCCCCCACTCCCACGGGAAACCAGTCACTCACAGCATTTCCCACTCTTCCACACGCTGTACTATTTACATAAAAACTTTTCCCTCCTTTTAGTAACCTACTATCAAGTCCAAAAAATCGTAACACAGTCCACAAAGCCTCCCAATCAATTCTATCATACGCTTTCTCTAAATCCATGAACGGCCAAAACACATCCTTACCTTTCGCTAATTACTTTTCACACACCTGCCTCACAGCAAACACCTGATCCACGCAACCCCTCCCTCCCCTAAAACCACACTGCTAATCACCAATCACTCTCTCTCTACCCTCTCTAATTCTCTTAATTAACACTCTACCATACACCTTACCTACAACATTCAACAGACTTATACCAGTAAAGCTAGTACATTCATACTTATCACCCTTATCTTTATACAACGGGACCACACGAGCACTTGCCCAGTCAATTGGCACCATACCTTGCACAAAGCACACATTCAACGCTCTTACTAACCAGTCAACAATAGTCGCTGCACCACCTCTCAGGCATTCCACAGCACACCCATCCATACCTGCAGCTTTCTCTGTTTTCATGTCCTTTACTGCCTCCTGCACTTCCTTCATCGTGATCAAAGAATCATTCAACTTTCCCAGCACATTTATTTCTTGCACCCTTTCATCTGCCATAATCTCAGCCTCCCTTTCCTTCTCTACACATAACAATCTTTCAAAAAACTCTGCCCATCTCTTCCGTACTGCATCCATCTCAGTTGACATCCATCCATCCTCTGCTTTTACTCACTCTTTCTTCCCAGACTCTCCCTTTCGCACCGTTTTCACCTCCTTCCAAAACATTTTCTTATTCTGTTGAAAATTCTCAGTAAATTGCATACCCCACCTCTCATCTGCTGCCACTTTAGCATCACGCACAGCCCTTCTCGCCCTATTCCTCTTTTCCCTATACCTCTCATATGACACCTCATCTTTCCTCTGCAGCCACACTTCATATGCACGTCTCTTCTCAGCCACAGCCATACGTACTTCCTCGCACCATGATTCACTTCCCTTTCTTACACCACCACCCGTCCATCTCACACCACACACCTCTTCTGCATGCCCCATCACAGCACTTTTAAACAACTACCATTCCTCATCCACACTACCATGCTCCTGATCTTTCACTGGGTTTCTCTCATCTTTCAATTTCTCCTGATACTCTATCATTTTCTCTCTTTTATTCAACTCACTTACTTTCAAAACCTCCCTGCCACACCTAACTCTCCTAGCTCTTACCCATCTATTACCTACTCTCAACTTTCCCTCCACCATGTAGTGGTCAGACATACCTCTCCCCTCCCCTCTCAGAAGTCTCACATCCAACAATCTTCCTATTACATTCCTGGACACAACCACATAGTCCATCAGTGCTCTATCAACATCCCTTCCACCCTCCTGTCTCACCCACATATACTTATAAATATCTTTCTTCTCAAACAAGGTATTTCCAATCACCATCTCTCGCTCAACACACATCCCTATTATTCGTTCCTCATCTTCATTTCTTCCAGGCACACCATGCATACCAACTACACCTTCAACTGCTACATTTCCCACTCCAGCATTCAGATTTCCCATCATTTGCACATTCACATTCGCTCCAGAACTCTACAGACACTCATCAACATCATTCCAAAAAGTCTCCCTCTCTTCTTCATCCCTTTCACCACCAGGCCCATATGCACTCACAGATACCCACAACTCACGTTCAAATTTTGCTTTCACCCACATCAGTCTCGATAACACCTCCTTCCATGCAGTCACACGCTGCTGTACTTCCGGGCTCACTAAGAAGGCCACACCCTCTCTTGCCCTTCCTCTATCAACACCTGACAATCTTCCATTCACACATCTAA
>NC_137025.1:24645934-24770934 GCF_032717465.1 Coenobita brevimanus
AAAGATGGAAGAGAGGAAAAGGCAGCCACCCGAGAGCAGCACTACATCAAATGAGTGGATGGTAAGTGCCCCCACCTACCACATTATATATATATATATATATATATATATATATATATATATATATATATATATATATATATATATATATATATATATATTGTTACATAGCCTACGATTTCATCATCCTTTGTATAATTCTAACGTACAGTATGCTGCATGTTTGATCACGATTCGCCTCGTGGCTTCCATAGTGACCAGGCTTGCGAGTTCTACCTCACTCCCCCCTTCTCCCCATTATAGTAGAGTAACTCGTTCTTTCTGTTGTTCAGAGCATGACTGTCAACTCTTCGTCCTCTGTGCCCTCATTTGCGCGTCCTTCTTGCACGTTGAATCAAGCTCTGCTGGCCCCCTGTATAATGAGCACAGTCTCTGCATTAGTGGCCACTTAGATCTATTCCTCATTTTGTTCACATCTCTGTCCTCCCCTATATAGTGTATTATTATTTTTGTGAGTGCTCAGGAAGTCTCCAGCCATCTAGCTGCTGTATAATTTGAGTATAAGTGTTGTTACCATTTTTTTTGTACTGTATGGCCTAAGGCGTTAATATGTAGGCCTGGTAAGGTTTTTGTGAATCATGTTAAGTTTTTAAAATCAGTCAGTATTAGTAATGTTTTGTATCTGTAATAATATTATATCTTACTTTAACTGAGGATTATTCGGTTCTCTCATTTACCAGAGCTGACTTAGATAAATTTGTTCTTGCTAAATTCGCGTTAATAGAGGCTATTGCAGTTAACCATATATGTATCCTGTTTTGCCATTACATTATCCTTATGAGTCCTGAATGTTTAGTTGTTAGTTTGAGCATTAAACTTTAACTTGTAGTTTTACCTAACTCTTTTGTTTTGAACCTGAAATTTTCCGGGACAGTAGCGATTTTAGTATTCTCACTTGAAGTGTTCATTATCTCTCTTTGTTCCGTAACATAAATTTGGCGACCTCTTATCAGGATATTCAGGATATTATCATAAGGATATTGCTTGATATTTTGTGGCTGTGATTTATTCATGATGTCTACTATTACTACTCTTGATGAAGCCAAAGATTTTTTGTCAAATGTGCAAACAGTGTGTGATGTAGAAAACAGAACAAAGAATGAACTTAAGCTTGTTGCTCAACAATTTGGAATTGCTGTTCGCTCTCATCAGTCTAAAGATCAAATTGTTGACATGATTAATAAAAGCTTGTTTACTGTAACTCCTCCAGATGAGCAAACGCAGATTGAAATAGCTAAGTTACAGCTAGCCCTGCAGGAGGCTCGTGCTTAGGAGGCTGAGTCTCAGACTCGTATTCAGGAGGCACAGGCACAAATCGAAATTGCTAGGATTCAGGCAGACCATGAGTATCGCATGAAACAAAGTGAAACTGGATCATCTAGCTCTGATGATTTTGATGTGGCTAAAAATGTTAAACTTGTCCCTCCTTTTAATGAATCTGATTTAACAAAGTATTTTCAGGTGTTTGAGAGGGTAGCTACAGGTTTTAATTGGCCCAAAAAGTATTGGGCAGTACTCCTTCAGAGTGTTCTCACAGGTAAAGCTCAAGTAACTTATGCATCTTTGCCTCATGATCAATCTGATAATTATGATGTAGTTAAGAGCTTGATTCTTAAGGCCTATGAGCTTGTTCCTGAAGCCTATAGAGTAAAATTTAGGACAACTTATAAGCAAGATAAGCAATCCCATGCTGAGTATGCAAAAATCAAAGAAGATCTGTTAGAGCAGTGGTTAAATCTAAGAATGTAAATTCTGATTTTGATAAATTTAAGCAGATGATTTTGCTGGAGTACTTCAAAAGGTGTATTAATAAAGATGTAAGCCTAGATCTTGATGAGAAAAGAATAGATAATTTGTCTGATGCTGCAGTTTTAGCTGATGAATATGTTCTCACTCACAAGAGATATTCTAAAGAAAAAAGGAAAGCTGAGAGTAAGTACGTTGCCTCTACTCAGAGTACAGGTAACAGGAAAGAGAATAAAGATGATGTTTCTCAGGAAGTAAATACCAGCTTCACCTCTAGATTTCAGAAAAGTAAATGTACTTATTGTAGTAAGCTTGGTCATACTACGGAGAAATGTTTCAGGAGACAGCGTGATGTGAACAAAAAGGAGTCTTTAAATATTCAGTCAATTGGTCTAGTATCCACCCTTGAGAGTTCCCAGAATTCTTTAACCGAGTTAACTGAACCTGCTTTGAGGGGTAAATTAAATTCTCATGTTGAAGCTCCTCTTTTGAGCGGTAACGTGGGTGACACTCTCAAGAGTTCATGTGCTAATTTCCTGTCTGATGGTTTTGTCAGTCCTCTGGACAGTAATGACAGGAAATCAGTTAAAATATATCGTGATACAGGTGCTTGCCAATCCCTTATGCTGACCAGTGTTCTAGGCTCTAATGTTAATTCCTCTGATGAAACTGTAATCTTACAAGGTGTAGGGAAAAATTACTTCTCTATCCCTCTGTGCAGAATGAATTTAGAGTCTGGTTTTGTTAATGGTTCCGTTATGGTTGGGTTGGTTGAGACACTCCCAATGTCAGGTGTAACTTTCTTACGTGGAAATGACATTGATGGAAGTCAAGTGTTTCCAGCTCCTCAGTTGTCTGGTGAACAAGTGACTGCGGCCCGGGATTGTGATGTCCCTGATGTGTTCTCTGCATGTGCTGTCACTAGGGCTAAGTCTAAGGTTACTGGTGACTTAGAGGATAATGATGATGATGATGTTATCCTAGCTGACACTTTTCTTGCTAATTTGGACCACTCACCAGATGAGGCAGCACCCCGTAGTGTTGATAATTTGTCTCGTCAAGAGTTGGTTGAGTTGCAGGTTGCTGACCCTGAGTTGAAAGGTCTAGCTAACTCTGCTTGCAGTGAGGAAGAGTCAGATGGTGCTTCTACTTGTTATTATATAAAGTCAGGAGTACTTATGAGAAAGTGGAGACCCCCAACAGCATCAGCCGACTGTGAATGGGAGGTTAAACATCAAGTTGTCATCCCTCGTGTTTGCAGGCAGGATATCATTAGAGTGGCTCATGATTCCAGTTTGGCAGGACACCTTGGAGTGAGGAAGACTGTGGCACGCATTTTGAAACACTTCTACTGGCCAGGTATTTTCAGAGATGTTTCCTGGTATTGTAAGTCTTGTCACACCTGTCAAGTTGTGGGGAAGTGTAAACAGACCGAAAAGGTTGCACCTCTAGTTCCCATTCCTCCTTTTGAGGCGCCATTCACCCGTGTGTTGGTGGATATTGTGGGCCCTCTTCCTAAAACTTCTTCAGGATTTTCTTATGTGTTGACCCTGATTGATATGGCTACTCGTTATCCTGAAGCCATTCCACTTAGAAATATCTCTGCAAAGAACGTGGTTAAGGAAATGCTAGGGTTCTTCACCAAGTTTGGTCTGCCCAAGGAGGTACAGTCAGACCGGGGAAGTAATTTCATGTCAAACCTTTTCAAGCAGTCTCTAAAAGAGTTGGGCATCACCCAGATCACGTCTTCAGCTTACCATCCCCAGACCCAAGGAGCGTTGGAGAGATATCATCAAACACTGAAATCGATGCTCAGGAAATACTGTTTGGAACATCAGAAAGCCTGGGATAAAGGTCTTCCATTCATTGTATTTGCCGCAAGAGAATCTCCAAATGAATCACTGGGCTTCTCACCCTTTGAACTACTGTTTGGCTATGAAGTAAGAGGACCCCTTAAGCTACTCAAGGAATGCTGGCTGTCGGAGGAAGATGACATCAACCTGCTGGAGTATGTGATGAAGTTCAAAGAACGGCTGTCCACTGCTTTACAGCTGGCGAGAGAGAATTTAGGAGCTGCTCAGGAGAAGATAAAGACTTGGTATGATAAGTCCAGGTTACGCCACTTTCAGCCAGGAGATCAGGTTTTGATTCTGCTACCGGTGCATGGGCAACCTCTTCAACCCAAGTTTAGTGGTTCTTATTTCGTGGAGAAGAAACTCAGTGGTGTCAACTATGTCATCGCCATGCCAGATCGTAGAAAGAACAAGCAACTTTGTCATATCAACATGCTAAAGTTATATCACAGGCGGGACGATAATAACCCAGTCTGCACTGTAGCTGTTCCACCCGAGTCTGCAAGTGAAGTTCTCCCATGCAGTATAAGCCTGAGTGATAGTTTGGGGAAGAATCCTGATAACATGAATGATCTCCAGACTAAGCTTTCTCATCTAGCTCCCGAGGAAAGGCAGGAGTTTTCGGCATTACTGCAAGAGTACCTGCAAGTGTTCCGTGACACTCCAGGAAGAACCACTGTGTTGATGCTTGATGTCGATGTTGAAGACGCAAAGCCAATTAAACTGCCTCCTTACCGTGTGGACCCAGTGAAAGTTCCTCTCATCCAGAAGGAGCTTGGGTACCTGTTGGACCACAAGATGATTGAGCCCTGTCAGAGCGAGTGGAGTTCTCCTGTCACTCTAGTCCCTAAGCCAGGTGGGTCACAGCGGCTTTGCATCGACTACAGACGTGTTAATCAGATAACCAAAACAGACACTTACTCTCTCCCTCGTGTGGAAGATTGCATAGACAAGATCGGAAAGGCTAGGTACATAAGTAAGTTTGATTTGTTAAAGGGATACTGGCAAGTACCTATGACTGAACGTGCTAGGGAGATCTCATGTTTTGTAACACTAGGAAAAACTTTCACATGTTCTGTAATGCCATATGGTATGAAGAATGCACCAGCCACTTTTCAGAAGCTCATGAATGTTGTAACAGAGGGTTTGGCAGGGTGTGTTGTTTATAGTGATGATGTATTAATCTTCAGTGACAACTGGAAAGATCACCTATGCCATGTCAGTAAATTTCTTGAGCGTTTGGTTCAGGCTAATCTTGTAGCTAATTTATCAAAGTGTGAGTTTGGTCAAGCTAAAGTTCAGTACCTTGGGTACGTAATTGGTGATGGACACGCTGCACCAGCAGGAGCTAAGGTTCAGGTTATAAGTGATCTTCCCAGACCTAAAAGTAGGAAAGAGCTACAAAGATTTTTGGGAATGGTAGGTTATTACAGGAGATTTGTTCTTAACTTTTCAATTCTTGTATCACCACTTACAGACCTACTGAAAGAGGGAGTTAAATTTGTCTGGACTGATAACTGTGAATCCTCTTTCAGTAAACTTAAAGCTATCCTATTAAGTCAGCCAGTGCTCGCTACTCCAAATTTTGCTAAGCCTTTTATGATGGTTGTTGATGCAAGTGATACAGGAGCTGGGGCTGTTTTGCTGCAAGAGGATGATCAGGGTATTGAACACCCTGTATCTTATTACAGTAAGAAGTTCACTCCACCTCAAAAGAACTACTCAACTATTGAGAAAGAGTTTTTGGCCTTGATTTTGGGTTTACAGCATTTTTCATTTTATTTGTGTTCTGGTTTTGACCCCATAGTCATTTATACCGATCATAACCCACTGAAATTCCTTAGTAAGTTTAAAGATAAAAATCAGAGATTGACAAGATGGAGTCTACTTCTTCAGGAGTATTCATTAGACATACAACATGTCAAGGGGAAAGAAAATGTTATTGCAGATTGCTTATCTAGACTTTAGACAGATTGTTTTAGAGTAATAAGAAATTTCCTTTGTAAATTTCTTTTTCTTTGTGGGTAGGTGTTACATAGCCTACGATTTCATCATCCTTTGTATAATTCTAACATACAGTACGCTGCATATTTGATCACGATTCGCCTCGTGGCTTCCATAGTGACCAGGCTTGCGTGTTCTACCTCACTCCCCCCTTCTCCCCATTATAGTAGAGTAACTCGTTCTTTCTGTTGTTCAGAGCAGGACTGTCAACTCTTCGTCCTCTGTGCCCTCATTCGCGCGTCCTTCTTGCAAGTTGAATCAAGCTCTGCTGGCCCCCTATATAATGAGCTCAGTCTCTGCATTAGTGGCCACTTAGATCTACTCCTCATTTTGTTCACATCTCTGTCCTCCCCTGTATAGTGTATTATTATTTTTGTGAGTGCTCAGGAAGTCTCCAGCCATCTTGCTGCTGTATAATCTGAGTATAAGTGTTGTTACCGTTTTTATTGTACCGTATGGCCTAAGGCGTTAATATTTAGGCCTGGTAAAGTTTTTGTGATTCATGTAAAGTTTTCAAAGTCAGTCAGTATTAATAATATTTTGTATCTGTAATAATATTACATCTTACTTTAACTGAGCATTATTCAGTTCTCTCATTTATCAGGGCTGACTTAGATAAGTTTGTTCTTGCTAAATTCGTGTTAATAGAGGCTATTGCAGTTACCCAAATATGTAACCTGTTTTCCCATTATATTATCCTTATGAGTCCTGAATGTTTAGTTGTTAGTTTGAGCATTAAACTTTAACTTGTAATTTTACCTAACTCTTTTGTTTTGAACCTGGAACTTTGCGGGACAGTAGTGATTTTAGTATTCTCACTTGAAGTGTTCATTATCTCTCTCTGTTCCGTAACAATAAATATATATATATATATATATATATATATATATATATATATATATATATATATATATATATATCATCTCTCTCTATGTGTGTGTATCTATCTATCTATTTATCTATATTCTATCTATCTATAGACAGATAGATAAATAGATACACACACAGAGAGATGGTATATATATATATATATATATATATATATATATATATATATATATATATATATATATATATAAAATCTGTGTATATCTATCTATCTATCTGTCTATCTATATACATAACTATATCTATATATATATATTTTTTTTTCATGGAGGAAGGAACCAAAGGCCAGGAGCCCTCAAAACGTTTCTTCCAAGAAAAAAATAATACAAAAGACAGCCTAATTCAAGATCCGTTCATTTAGAGATGCCTGGACACACTGCGTTTGAAAGACTGGAGACCATAGGAAGTAGGAAATATATACAGAGGGAGACCGTTACATAGCTGACCTCTTGTATAAATGAAGGATTGGAAGTAACGGTTAGCTCTTGCATCAGACAGCTGGACAGAAAAGGGATGAGAGCTTGTTACTAGACGGGTGCGTAGAGGTGGAGGGAAGCAAGCAGACAGTTCAAAGGAGCAGTGACCATTGAAGTAGCGATAGAAAAGAGATAAAGATGCAAAAGTGTGGCGAAGAGACATATGTTGAAAGGAGGCTGTAAGAGGAGGTGAGTTAATGAGATGAAAAGCCTCTGACTCCACCCTACTGAGAAGAGCTGTATGTGGGGAGCATTCCTGCACATGTGAGTTGTACTCCACACAGGGGCGAATAAAACCCGTGTATAAGGTCACAACTGTGCAGGAGTAAAGAAGGTATGGTGTCAGCTTAGTATATCTAATCTCTTGGAAGCAGATTTTACAAGAGATGTAATATGATCCTTCCAAGATAAGTCCCGAGTGAATGAAACCACAAGCATGTTCAAGGATGATGCAGCATTAAGCTGGGTATTATTAAACATCACTGGGTACTCCTTTCCAGGATTTCGTCAGTTGATAGGTGTAAGAACTGAGTCTCTGATGTATTAAAAAGAAGATTAGGGCCTATTATTACCCGTCAGAGATATGAGCCAAGTCAGATATAAGGTGTGTCATAGTCTCATACCTTGTTTGTTGAAGCAACTTCTGAGATGGACGTTGCGGGAACCGAATGGAAAGGTGAAGGGTGGAATCATCAGCATACGAGTGGATAGCGTTAGATGTACAGCTCAGACGGACATTGATGAATAAAAGGACGAGAGTTGGTGATAGGACAGAGCCCTGAGGAACACCACTGTCGATAGATCTATGAGAAGAACGATGGCCGTCTACAACAGCGGCTACAGAACGACCAGAAAGGAAGCCACAGATGAAGGCAAGGATAGATGGACAGAAACTGTAAGAGGGCAGTTTGGAAATTAAAGATTTATGCCAGACTTAATCGAAAGCCTTTGAGATGTGAAGTGCAATGACAAAGCTTTAGCCAAAGTCCCGAATGGAGGATGACCAGGAGTCTGAAAAGTAGGTGAGAAGATTGCCAGTGATGCGTCCCTGACGGAACCCATACTGAAGATCAGAAAGAAGGTTGTGATAGGAAAGATGCTTTAAAATTTTTCTGTTAAGAATTGACTCGAAAACATTTGAGACACAGGATGTTTAAGCAATTGAAGGATAGTTAGAAGGTTGGGAATGGTCACCCTTGTATGGGCCTGGCTGAATGAGAGTAAATTTCTAGCAAGAAGGATATGTGCAATTGACAGATAAAGATGAAAGAGTTATGTAGGCAGGGTGTAGGAACAGAAACACAGTTCTTGAGGACAACGGGAGGGACTCCATCAGGCCCATATCCCTCGTCCGTACTGTGGCTATTGATGACAGAGAATACATCAGTTGAAGAAATTTTAATGTCAGCGAGGAGGAAGTCAGAGGGGGGGAGTAATGGAGGAACAACACCGGAATCATCTAAGGTGGAATTGGAGGAGAAAGTCTGAGTGAAAAGATCTGCTTTATCAGTGGAAGAAATAGCTAAAAAGCCATGAGAGTAGAAAAGAGGAGTGAAGGATGATGAGGTAAAGTTGTTTGACAGGTTTTTGGCAAGGTGCCAGAAGGAGCGAGAAGAATTCGAGTTGGAGAATAGAAAGCATTTAGAATGGATGAAATTATTTTTCGCAGAGCGAAGATCAGACTTAGCAAGATTCTGGGCAGAAACATAAAAAAGATGTGATTCAAGGATGCATTGGCTCCAGTACCTTACATTGGCCTTCTCCTTGTTGTGGACAGCATTAGAACAAGCGTGATTAAGCCAAGATTTTTTTGCAATAGTCAATGGATATGAGAAAGGAATGTATGCTTCCATGCCAGAGAGAATAACCTCCGTAATGTGCATGACACACTCGGAAGGCTCCCGGTCTTGGAAACAATAATCATTCCTGGGAACTACAAAGAAGTACTGACTGAAAGCCTTCCAATCAGCAGCTCCAAAGTGCCACAACTGACGTTTCTTTGGAGGGTCCATGGGCCATACTGGAGTGATAGAATAGGTTAAGGCAGTAAGGTTGTGACCGGAGGAGCCCAATGGAGAGGAAAGAGTAACAGTGTAAGCAGAAGGACTAGTTGTAAGGAAGAGGTCAAGTATGTTGGAACTCTCTCCAAGGTGGTCAGGGATACGAGTAGAGTGCTGTACAAGGTGCTCTAGGTCATTAAGGATAGAAAAGACGTAGGCTTGTTCACCAGGTGGATCAGTGAAAGAAGAGGAAAGCCAAAGGTGGTGGTGAACATTGAAATTTCCTGGAATGGAGATTTCAGAGAAAGGAGAAATGGATAGAATGTGTTTCATTGTAGAAGTAAGACAGCCAAAGAATTTTTCAGTCAGTAGAATTAGGGGATAGGTAAACAGCGCAGATATATTTAATCAGAGAATGACAGGAAAGCCGAAGCCAGAGAGTAGAGAATTCAGAAGAATAAGTTCAGGAACACGAGAGCAAGATAAGTCATTGCATACATATACAGAATAACCACCTTTGGCTTTGAAATAAATATAGAGAAATTGGAAAATACAGAAAAGGGTTTGCTATCAGTTGACTCAGACAGCTGAGTCTCAGTCAGGAAAAAGAATGTGCGGTTTAGAGGAGGAGAGGTGGCGTTCAAGAGAGCGAAAGTTAGAGGAAAGGCCGCGAATGTTGCTGAAAAGAAGGAGTAAGTCAGACAGCGGTTCCAGGCATCTAGTTGAGTCGTCACCAGGAGAGGGGCGGATCTGTCAATCTATCTATCTATCTATCTATCTATATATATATATATATATATATATATATATATATATATATATATATAAAATACACAGAGAGAGAGAGAGAGAGAGAGAGAGAGAGAGAGAGAGAGTGACATGTAGAGGCAAGGAAAGAAAGCATATGAGGGAGGGATAAGTAACTCCAATGTTTTCAAATTAACTGGGTCTAAAATTATCATTACTCCATCTTACATTCCATATCCCTTCTAGCCCTGTTCCTTAGAGAATCTCAAATCTCTCCCTCTACCATTTTGTTTTCCTGGTTACCGTCTCACAAACTTCCGTAACAAAGGTGGCGCATGTTGTTATCAAATCTAAATATGCAGTTGACACTGTTTTAAACTTCAACTAATTATGACTACTCACTGTATAAACTAAATTATCTATATATTACCAAATATATCTGTGTAGACTATCACTCCCCCAGTGCTTCATCAGAACCCAGTATATTTGGCTTCATATTGACACAGTTGAGTAACCTTAACCTTGCTCTTAGGGCCGAAATAACCATTTTTGGAGATTTTAACATACATAATGTTGAATGGTTATTATATTCTGCACAACTGACAATGGTGGTTTAGAATGCTAAATGTTTGCAGAATCATTTAATTCCACGCAGTTGGTAAAGCAAGCAACCAGAATACCATATAATGCTGATCGTAATGCTCACCTCCTGGATCTAATTCCGACAAATAATCCAGATCAATACAGGACATAAGTACTGTCACCACTTGGATCCTCTGACCACAATCTCATCAATGCCTCAATAGTTAGCTCCCAAAACCTCCCCATTCTGAACCTGTCATGGTGACTAGATGGCACTTTGATAGGGCAGACTGGGATGGAATTAGAAATTATCTGCAGACATTCCATGGCAGTGTTTATTGTTTAATTATGCCAGTTCTACCCAGTCCCACATTTTTATGACTTAATACAAGCAGGCATGGATTTATTAATACCAAGTCAACAGTTCAATAAAAGATCGAACTCTCCAAAATGGTTTGATACCAACTGTGCCAGAGCAACGGCCCAGAAGTAATTAGCATACACTGTAACTCTTAAAATAAAATAAACCTGAATCACTGTCAATTTAAAATTGCTAGAAACCATGCAAAAGCTGTAATAAATCTCGGTAAATCAAACTTTCTTCAAAATCAAGCATCAAAACTACTTAACAACCCTAATGACAATTGAATATTCTGGTCAACTCTTAATTCTTTTAATAATATCTTTAACAAGTCATCATCCATTCCCCCACAAAAATCATCAGATGGCATCATTACAAATGACCCGCGAGGGGAAGAGAATATCTTAGCCAGTACATTCACCAGAAATTCTTCCTTAGAGGAAGTCAGCCAGAGCGTCCCAGTACTAGAACTTGACTCTCCCGAAACTGTTCCACTTAAAATACAGAATAGATACGTAAAAGCCATCCTAGACAATTTACCAACCTACAATGCTCCAGGCCCTGATGGAATTCCTCCAGTTGTTTTGAAAAAGTGTTCCCCAGAACTTGCCTCTGTTCTAGCTAAACTATCCAGACTATGCATACGTACTTCTTCATTCCCTAATTCATGGAACAACGCCAATATCCACCCAGTTCCAAAGAAAGGAAGCTTGTCTGACCCCTCTGATTGCAGACCAATAGCTATCACATCTATTTGAAATTGTAATTAATTTTACAATTTACCAGCCAACAATGCTCCAGGCCCAGATGGAATTCTTCCAATTGTGGTAGGTCTCCATATTATAATTGCAAATCATACTAGATAGATAGATAAATAGATAGATAGAGAGACAGATAGAAGCAGGAAGTCAAATGATGAGAAGGTGTTGTGTTTGCGAGAAGCGAGCAGCGCTAAACGCTTACACGGGGGAAAGCTGACGACAGCGGCCAGTAAGGAGATGATTCAGTTAGCTGTCAGCAGTCCTCTCGTGAGAAAGATCTAGTCCACCCACGAGGAACACATGTGACACACCCCTGCTATACCAGAATTTAGGAAAGAGAGCTCAGACCTAGATTAGCCACCGAACAGGCTAGACAGAAGGAGACAAGCGACCCTAGAGAGAGGTCGAGACGGAGATTAGCTTGAGAACAGAGAGAGAGAGAGAGAGATAGCGAGACAGGGAGGTAGCTACCCAGGACTTATACTATTATACCTGTTTAATATTTCCAAGACAAATAAAAATAGTCCCATACTATTCTTTACCTCTCCCGTCACTACATGACATCTGGTGGGGAAACTACTACAAGATATAAAAGCCGCTCGACCACAAGTCTAAAATATACTTCTCTACAATTAACTACAAAGTCTTTATGACATTGAAAAAGTGTTCCCCAGAACTTGCCTCTGTTCTTCTTCAGTTCCTAATTCATGGGAAGAAGCCAATATTCACCAAATTCCATAGAGAGGAAGCTCGTCTGACCCCTCTGACTGCAGACAAATAGCTATCATATCTTCTCTTGGTAAAGTCCTTGAAATTGTAATTAATAAGTACATAGTTAAACACCTTGAATCCAACAGCTTTACTAGTGATAGACAATATGGTTTTTGCCACGAAAGATCCTCTATTGACATACTCAGTCTCCTAACTCATAACATCCATCAGCCAACTGACCAACAGTCATGCACTAGTCCTTGATATTTCAAAAGCTTGCGACAGATTGTGGCACCGTTCCCTGCTGTCCAAACTCCTTTGTTATGGACTAACGTCTTTTGTTCCTCTGCTTTACACATATCTCAGCAACAGAATAATTAGAGTAAAAGTAGATTATGTATATCCATTTCCCACTCAATTAATGTCGGCGTGCCACAGGGATCAGCTTTGATGCCAACCCTATTCCCAGTTCATATTAATGATCTCTTATCTGTCACCCACATTTCCATCCATTCATACGGAGATGATTCAACACTTCACAGTTCATTCACACTCAAACACCCATTTACAAAGTTTAATATCTCTAACTCTCAACTCAGTACAGCCATCTCCATAAATCAAGACTTATCTAAGATCTATGAATGGGGACAAAACAACCTTGTCTCATTTAATGCTAGTAAAACCAAATATATACCATTTACTAGGTGACAGATATTGCCAGATCCATATGTTACTTCAGTGCTACTAATATTCCCATTTCCAAAAGTATTGAAATTCTCGGTGTTTCACTTAACAATGCCCTCAGCTGGACCTCTCATGTCAGATCACTTGCTAAAACCGCCTCAATGAAACTCGGATTACCGTAGAAAGTCAGTAACTCCTTCACTGACGAACAGTTAGCTATAATTCATAAGAATCATGTGCGCTCTCGGCTTGAATATTGCTCACCCTGGTGGAACGGATGTGGAGAGGTTGCACCAAAACAACTAAACAAAATTCAGAACAAAGCTGTTGGAATTATTTATAACCCTGTTATTTCAAGTAAACAGCCTTCCCTACAAGTAAGAAGGAATGTTGCCTTCCTTGCAATATTTTACAGATACTTTTATGGCAAATGCTCAGACAAAGTTGCATTCATGGTGCCACCTCCCTATGCCTTCCCTCGTGCTACACAGGCATCTGGTAGCACTCATGACTGGAATGTCACACAGCCATATTGCAGAACTACTGCCTATCAGAGTTCTTTTATTCCCCAAACTGCATCTCTCTGGAACTCGCTTCCCCGGAGTTGTTTCCCTCCAAACTTCAACCTACAGCCGTTCAAGTCCAACAGTTACAGGTATTTTATGAATAGAGGACGACAGTAATCTGATTTATGGATTTTTTTATTCATTTGTTTTTCTTTCCTCTGTTCCGTTATTTAAAAAAAAAAAAATCCTGAATGCTGAGTTTGTGATAAAAGATTTAGACTAGAATGTGATGGTTGTCACACAGTTCTACTGTAGAATGAATGTAATGCCGTAGTACTTTTTTCTTTTCTACAAGTGGGCCCCATAAAATAATCGGGGGAAAATTTTGGACCAAATTAATATGCAGAAAAAGATGTGTTTGTTTGGAGAAAGAGAAGAACATGAATATACACAAAACATAGAAGTCCGTAATTCAGGACCTCCTATCTTGCCTGTTGCAGGAACGGCTTAGTTTGCAGATGTAAGGAGGCTTCATCACGAAATTACAATATAACCATGCAATCAGTGGACATTAAGAAGCAGACACTATAAAAAGTGAAGAGTTATAAGAAAAAATGATATAAGACAGACAGTGGAAAAGCTAACAGTCATCCCTGCAACACACGAAAACTGAATTACGTAATAGGTGGATCACCTGGATCACCCTGTATCCTGCTTGTGAGGTGCTACCTTGCAGTTGTGAATCGGCATAAGTACTGTTTTGTCATAGCAGGGCCAAGCTAGATAGGTGCAACCATACAAGAAGGGCCTACTTGCAACAGTTAGACTAAAAGCACCCCACCCTCTTAAGTTATAAGCCAGCCAGGGCTGGTATATTGGCAGCCCTCTCCCCTCCACGTCTCTGGAGACCCTCCTGAGTCAGAGCCCTAGCCGGGAAAGATGGTGACCGTTCGGCAGTAGGGACAACAAGGGCACAGAGGAGGATGGCAATGAAACCTCATCTTCCACCTAACCCAAGACCCTCTTGAGCCAGAACCCTCACCGGAAAAGGAGATGGTGGCCTTCTGAGAGGGGGGACACAGAGGGCACAGAGGTCAGCCGGGTTATCTCATCCTTCACCTCTCCTCAGACCATCTTAAGCTACAGCCCCAGCCAATAAAAGTAGAGTGGGCTCTTTGGGGGTGGAGGTGAGCTTGCTTGTGAAATGCTACTTTACAGCTGTGAATAGGACTGTGTGCTGTTTTTTTTGACTAAGTGGGGCCATTTTAGAATGACCTATCAGCATCAGTCATACTAAAAGCACTCCCCGCCTCCTCTGGGGATGGGGGAGGCAAGACAGCCCAACTCGATGCCGGTTGCAAACCCGGATAAATGGGAAGGGTTTGTGTCAGGAATGGCATCTGGTCATATAATCTGCCAAAACCAAAATGGCAAATCTAACCAGGATAACCTCAGAAGAGCAGGCCAGAGCTGTATGGTGGTGAAGATTGACCAAACACGTCAACCCCATGTAAAAGTGGGAAAAGATGAAATATAAAAGATGGATCACCCTGCAGACCTATATGAGGGGAGGGGGAAGAGTCATTTCTGAGTAGGGACAGAAATGCCTGGAGATTTATATATACTGTATGTTAAGACCATCCACCACAGGATGCAATGTCAGATAACAGTATAGAGAGTTAGAAAATTAACAGACAGGTCCTAATTGCCCATCTGGGGAAGGCATAAACAAATATTATTAACAGCAAAAAGTGGAGAACGCAGGGCTATTGAGCTGCGAGCGTATGGTTTGAGTTGCTAATATATAGTGGTGTGTGGGGCGGTCATCACCCACTCACTCATTGTAGTGATACTCTACTCGAGGGTTACTCAGCATTGAGTGGCAAGCCAAATAATTTCCTGTAAGCCAGGGAATCATTTAATACACTGGGTGGTAACCATATAACCAACCTATACGTGTTCCCTGCGTGTCAACAGAGGGGCTGGCGGAGGGTTAGCATCCCTCCCGGGAAAACAACTAAAGAAACAAACCAAATGCCTCAGACCAGGACTGACCAGCAGGTATTGACCACGGACAGAACAATGGACATGGTGAGGATCTCAGTCTGGAATGTGTAGGGTGCGAATGACAGAGAAAATGTCCAGATGTCTGAGGATGCGAAAGTGGACATATGTGGACTGAATAAGACTAAATGGAGAAGTAAGTGTGAGAGAGTGGGAGTATGGAGTGGGTATATGTGCAGAAGTAGCTCAGAATGAGAGGACAAAGGAGGGTGTATATATAGCTGTGTGCAAGAGATGGATGGAGAACAAAAAAGTATGGATCAGTTGGTTCAAGGACTGTGTGGGTAAGACTGAAAGCCACTGGCGTAGTTAGGCCTGGGCGCTGGGGGCTATAGCCCCAAATGTTTTATGAATAGCCTCGAATCTCAAAGTTTTTTTTTTTTTTTTTTTTCAAAAAAAATAAGAAGAGCCCCGGCCGGGGCCAACACAAAATTAAAATTCTTGTTGTTAGTACTAGTATGGATACATCTCATACAGAAAACATCCAGTTGAATCTCATTTGGTTCACATTCGTTCCTGTCATATTCACGGCCACTCGCCAGTCGGCCATCAATCACGCAGTGGTGCCAGCCCACGCACGCATGTGAGAGAGAGAGAGAGAGGAAAGTGCACAGGTTACAGGGCTTGTTGACATCTGGTGGTAGCTAGCAAAACCTGAGGCAATGAGTTGCAGCCCGCAAGGAAGAATAGATGGAGGAAGAGTTACTTCCTGCTGTTGTTGTAGCAGCAGATGAGTCAGGACGAGAGATTGCCGCTGCCTCTGCATTGTCTACAAGCTCAGGCTGGTGAAGCAGAGGACTCTTTAGCTAGCTAGCCAGTAGCCAGTCTGGCTCAGTGGTTCTCAAACGTTTTTGTCACACAATGCAAACCAAGTATTTAACTACTCAATGGCCGCCGGGGTCGAATGATATTTAGCCGATAAATGGCGGCAGGCGTCGTTTGAGCATGGCCTATAAAAAGCAGCAAAAAATTTTGGGAATTGAACGAACATTCTGAACGTCTTCAGACTGACCTACACTACACTCCCATACACCTTATCAAGCAGTTCAGAGCCTGCTGCTGTGATGAGCGGATTCTTTTATTTTTTCGCTCCTGGCCACGCCTAAACAAGCACAACTACACCCATTATCTTGACCCAGACAGAAAATATCATCATTGTCCTCTCTTGCAAAACACACACAACCACTTGTTTATGATTATGAATTATTACAGGCACAAACAAAAAAGATATGTTAAGTGAAAAATACATTTTTGTCTTGGTATCTTTACCTATTTCTCAGGTTTGTTGTACTTGTTTGGATCATTCGATGCAGTGCGACTTGTAGAAAACTGTGAAAACTTTCGGGAAGTGAACGAACATCTCGGACATGAGACTGACCACGCTGTCACACCTCATCTGTCACTGTCAGTTCGCTACCTGCTGCTGTGACGAGTGGACGTACGATTTTTTCGCTCGTGGCCATGCCTAATCACACACAGTTGCACCCATTATCTCGACCCAGACAGAAAATATCTTTTTTCTCCCTTCCAAAACGCACACAACCACCCTGTTTACGATTATAAGTAAATACAGGCATAAACAAAAAAGACATGAAAATAAAAGAATTCATTTTTGTTTGGTATCTTTACCTATTTGCTCAGTTTCCACTGTTTTGAATCATTTTACATATTTTTTGCCTTCTACAAGCATAACAGGATAGTTTTCTGTGTTTATGTGATGCTTTCGTGGGTGAAAAGAACTTCCATTCTTGCTAATCAGCTCGTGCAGGGTGCAAATGGCAGGTCGTCTGGCACTTCTGACTGTTTAAAGTGTTGGGAAACATCCAGCTGTACTTTTTTCCTTACCCGTGCAGAAAATATCATTCTTTCCCACACTCACGACAGACAGGCAGCAACATATATTGCGAAAATAACAAGACAAAATGATAAAGGTGAACGTGTTATTAAGAAAAAAATACATTTTCCCCCGTCTGTAAACGTATTTATTTCTGTTCTGTCTGTATTCGTAATAATTAGACATTCATAGTTTTGAAACTGCATTATGATTCTTTAAACGCCATGCACGTGATGTGGAAATGGCAGGTTACGACTCAACTTACTATTGCTAATCGGATCTGACCCTCCACTTTCAGCTCCCGTGGGAGAACCTAGCCTCGGGGGACGGGCAATTTTCTCATTTAGGATCGAAAATTCAACCCTTTCCCTCCCTTTTCCAAGCATGGGCACAACGATAAAGTAAAAAAATAAGTCGACACTACCATAAACATATATCAAAAAGGTGATTTTTTTTTTTTTTTTTTTAAGCCAATCCTAACATTATGTACTGAAATCATTCCATATCAACATATCTAATATATGCGCAACATTTCAGGACCATTCACATTGTTTTGCGGGGTAAAAAAAATGATAACAACACATGTGATGTGCTGCAGCAGCACCTCTAGGTGGCAAATATCGGTTGCCTATATTTCTGCAACTTTCGCGCTTCATTGCAAGCCACAGAATGGGTCTAGGAAGCTGGGATTTGCAGTGGTAGGTGCGTCTGAACTTTCTCTTCAATATGGCAAGAAAAAGAAATAAATTTTCGAAACTTCAGGAAATGGCCCCGGCATCGGCCTGGGGTGCACATAAAATTCCGGACCCACGGCCATGGAGGGGTTAAGGTACACTTTTTATTATAGCCAGGTAAATCAATCATCATGTAAGAATTAATTTCAAGGCACATTAGTTTCAGAACCACTGGTCTAGCTAGCCTGTAATCACTGTGATATATTAATATTAATAACATATGCAAAGTAAATTGCTCGAACTTCCTATTGGAAAAAAACATTCTACTCAGCCAGTGCCACTTTTAATTTTTTACAAGAATAAATCGACCCATTATTTGAGCATGTTTGTATTATTTTCCCATACGCATTAGTGTACCAACAGTGCCATTCAAAGATGACTAGTTAAGCCCCGTCCACACGGTGCCTATAACATTGCCCGAAACAGTGCTAGGAACATGTCAGGAACATGCTACATACATGCTTCCAAACAAGCCACTAACATGTTCGTAAACATGACGGACTAAAAAGCTCAACATTGCTGCAATCAACAGTGATGATAGCATGTCTTGAAACAAGATTACAGGTTTGAAGGCCCAAACGAAATACTTCGAACATGTACTGTACAGTATGGAGACATGCCTGAAGCAATATTTTGCACATGCTTCAAGACTTGTTTCAGGCTCGTGTGGACGGGACCTTAGTTAGTTATGTGTGTGTGTGTGTGTGTGTGTGTGTGTGTGTGTGTGTGTGTGTGTGTGTGTGTAGCTAGCTTGGACTCACTGTGATACTGTAATATTAATATTTACAAAGTAAATTGCTCCATCTTCGTATAGAAAAAAAAAAAAAAAAAGGTCTGCTCAGTCTGTGCTTTCAGTTATTCAGAAGAAATCGACCCATTTTTTGAGTGTGTTTTGTATGATTTCCCCATACACATTAGTGTGCCATTCAAAGATGACTAGTTAATGTGTGTGTGTGTGTGTGTGTGTGTGTGTGTAATTAGCAATTAATAATACATTTATTTGTATCGTGCATCATATTTAATAACTAAAATGCAGCTCAAGGCATTTCATACAGGAGAATAAAAGAGATATAATTAAAAGCATAAAAGACAAGATGCTTAAATTAGACATATGGCATAACAGGTGTGAAATGTATCAGATTAAGACTAATATAGGACAATAAAACAAAAATGCAGTGCAAAGGAGGGTGATTAGTAAAATATGTAAAACTAAAAGGAAAAAAAAATTGTTAACTAGGTAAATCATAGAGCAAGGAAAACCGTTGATAGAGTTGTTGTGAGTTTTGTTGTGGGTATATAACAGTAAACGCCTAAAACCTGTCGTTTACTGCTGCTTCACAGATGAGCCAGGGAAGAGAGACGAGGGAAAAACGAAGAGGACTCTAATGAGACAGATTTGGGAAGCCCTGACACAGGTCCAATGAAAGTACAAGACATCCAGTTCCTTCCAAACAATTTGGACTTCAGAGGAGGTTCTTTCAGGGGAGCTGGTACGACACTTATAACTGGCTAGGGTATTCAGTTAGCCAAAATTCCGCCTTCTGCTTCTGCCGCGGACTATTCAGCAAGCGGCAATGTAGGCAAAAGAAAGGTGGTCTGGCCTCTACTGGCTACAGCAACTGAAAGTGGGCTCTGGATTCTTTTAGGGACCATGAGAAGACTTCATTACACAAGGCCTTCATGGTGGCATGGATGAGCTATAAAGCAAGCAAAATTCCTGGTGATGCAGCTGAGCAACTACAAACTGCTAGTGTAGCTGAGATCAGTGAAAGAAGGGAGTATTTATGCCGCATTATTTCAGTTACTGTCTTTCTAGCCTAACAGACATTTCCTTTCGTGGCCACAGTGAAACGGATGACAGCCCCAAGCAAGGGAACTTCCCTGAATGTATGAAGCTGCTGCAATTTCCTGCAGAGTTACAAAGCTCCTGCCAATTGTACATACCTCTCGTTTTATTCTCAAAGTGAATTAATCGGATGTTGCTCCACAGAGGTCACTGCACAGATTATTCAAGTAGTAAAGGAATCAAAGATGTTTGCGGAAATGGCAGAGGAAGTCACGGATGAGCACACAGAACAGCTCGCTGTATGTGTGCGTTATGTTCCACCAAAAAGTAACATCAAGGAAAGTTTACTTTGCTTGAAGAAACTGGATTGCCATGGTGCAGAAGCGATCGCAAATGCAGTTGATCAGGCTCTTGTGTCCAACAACATTGCCGACCTGAAAGCTGTCGCCCAAACATACGACGGTGCAGCAGTGAGGAGTGGATTTATTCGAGGGGAGCAACTTCGTTGACGTGAAAAACATCCAGAGGTTGTTTATGTGCACTGCTATGCACATGACCCAAGCCTGGTCTTCTGCCACACCTGCAAGGCCATACCTAAATCCAGTGATTTTTCTGATCTACTTAAAAACCTCTACTCATTTTTCAGTGTGTCTACAGTAAACCACGACCAGTTTGCTGTCGTTCAGAAAGAGCTGTACACTGAGCAGAGAGAGCTTGTACAAATATCAAACACAAGATGGTCATGTCAGTTGTCCTCTGTTAATGCACTCCTGAAGAATTTTCCTGCTGTCATGAAAATTCTCTTCAGAAAATCACAACACCAACGGCACTAGGTCTGCATTCAAAATTATCCAAACTCCCTGTGGTCTACCTGTTGGCTGTGTTCAAAATGTTGCTTGGCATCACTGAAGGGATTCACAAGGTTCTTCAGAAAGAAACCATCGACTTGGCACAGCAGTGCACTACAAAAGTGCAGTCCATAACACCCTGGTTAGCCAGCAAACTGCACAGGTGGTTGAAGAGATCTATGCCATGACAAAGGCAGCATGTGAGAACAACATCCAGGAGTCTTCTCTCGGTCTGAGAAGGAAACAGAAGGAGATGGATGACTTTGTTGTGGAGGTGTCCTGTGGTTCCAGGTCAGACCGGCTTAATGATTCAGAACATCTCAAGCAGAGACTTTTCTACCATTGCATCGATCGAATGACCAATGAGGTAGATAATTGCTTTTCTCGAGTTGGGAGAGATGTCATGACTGGCATCCAAGCATGTCACCCGACCTCTGAAGCCTTCCTGTGCATGCAGTCCCCAGAGAAACTAGCTTCGCAATACAACATCCAACTACTGTAGTCCCAGAAGAGGTCATGGTGGTGAGAAGCTTTTTTTTTAGCAGGAAGGGGCCAGAAGCCATCCCAGACATTTTGAATGTATTCAAGCTCCTTGATCCCATGATGTTCTTATCATCAAAAATGATCTTGCGGGTGGCCCTTACCATCTCGGTCAGGAGCTGCAATTGTGAGCGATCATTTAGTGCTCTTCGCCGACTACGTACCTGGCTTAGGCGCATCATGAGCCAGGAGAGGCTCAATGCTCTGGCAGCTTTGTCAATAGTGAGAAAGTTGGTTGGAAGCCTTGATTATGACAAAGTGATTGACACATTTGCCCAACTCAAATCAAGATGCCACACCCTGATCCTTCCTTCCCAGAAAAAAAAAAAAAAAAACATGAATATGTTAAGTCTATGTATAAAATAAATCGATAAATAACATGTGTTTATGATCTAATCATCATGTCAAAAAAAGAGATTTGGTTAGATGTTGTTTGGCATATGCTGATTGCATCCTTTTTATGAGCAGGACAGGAAAGAGGAGGAAAGAACAGGAGGAGAAAGCAGAGGAGATGAGGAGTGTGACAGACAGATGAGACACCAAAAGACATTCTGGAGAGGTGAAGAGGCGAGTATCAGATGGACAAGACACAGAGTTAACATAGTTTTGTCGCAACTCAGGTTGTACTCATTTTATTTTTATGTCATGTTGCGAAAGTTAGCCATGCACCTGATCAGAACCTTTTGGTTGAGCACAGTACTGTCTCACATCTTATATTAAGTTTAAAATAACTTGATAATTATCCGATGAAAATCTAAAGATTTCTGGGCTGGGTTAAGCTCGCAATGTTTCAAGATCCTGAATACACTCCTGCTGAAAGTTGGAATACAAGATGGGCGATTGTGTGTGTAAATGCACCAATGGAAGACCATGCAAATAGAGTGAAGAAAGAGTTCTGGGCAAATATGGAAGCATGTATGGAAAAGTTTGAGGAGAGCAAGAGAGTGTATTTGATTGGAGATATTAATGGAAAAGTAGGGAATGTGAATGTGGATGGAGTAGTTGGTGAGTGGGATGTGCTTGCAGAAGTGGATGAGAATTAATGGTAGTGCTCTGGTGGATATTTGAGTGGGGAGGGGGTTGGCCATAGCCAGTACCCCGTTTAGGCACAAAATGATCCACATGTATACATGGCAAATGAGCAGATAGGTGGGTGGTTAACTGAATGAACGGGTGGCAAGGACTGATTATACGTGTGTGGATGAGAGAATGAGAAGGTATGTACTCGATGCAAGAGCATACAGAAGTTGGGGGAGTAGACTTTCTGACCACCACTGGATGGCAGTGAAAGTCAAGGCACAAATGTGATGAATGAATAGGAGAGTAGGGCATGAGGAACTAATCCATACAAGGAGGGTAGAAAGCTTTCAAGAGGATGAAGAAAAGGCAGAATAGGGAGAAGGATCAATTGGGTAAAATAATATGATCTGGAGCAATTAGGGGAGGGTGGAAGGTGTGTGTAAGATATTCACAGAAGAAATCTGTGCAGCTTGTGAGGTGGTGTGTGGGGTGAAGAGCAGACGAAAGGGAGTGCAAGGAATAGCAGGGTGAAATGAAGAGGTTAGAGAAGCTGTGGAGCAAAAGAGGAAAGCATGTAGTAAGTGGATGGGAAGCAGAGGCAAGGAGAAGTTGCGAAACAAAATTGAGAGTTGTATGTAGAGGAAGAAAGAGGTGAAAAGATAGGTAATAGAGATTAAGTAGAAAGTGGTTGAGGAATTTGGAAGGAATTTGAGTGTAGAATGAAGGGAATGTATGAAAATGTTCCAGAAGAAGGTAAAGAGAGTTACACAGGGTGATAAGAAATGTAGTAAGGGAGTGAAAGATAAAAAATGGTAGATTGAAAGTGGAGAAGAAAGAAAAAGTGAGCAGATGGAGAGAACACTTTAAGGAATTGTCAGACATAGAGAATGAAAATAATGCGAGTATAAGTGGATGGGGAATAGCTTGGAGAAAGAAAGAAATGAGAAGGGAGGAAGAGATCAGTTGGATGGAAGTAATGGAAGCACTGAAGAAAGTCAGAATGGGTAAAGCCACAGGAACTGATGGAATGTGTGGTGAAATGCTGAAGCGTGGGACATATAGCAGTAGTGGATGTGGAAGATGTGCAGATTGGCCTGGGAGGAAGATAAAATCCAGAAGGATTGGAAAGCATGTATCATTATTCCCCTGTACAAAGGAAAACAGGAAAAACGTGGTGTGTGGTACTCATAAGGGCATTTGTTTTCGTCGTGTAATAAGAAAATTATATGGTAGGATAGTTATTGACAGAGTTACAGAAATAACGAAAGAATTGTTATGAGAAGAACAGTGGAAAAGTTTCTAGGGAGGGTAAAGAAGTTGTATCCGGCCTTCATGGACTTGCAAAAAGAATATTACAGAGTGGGTACTGTATTAGGAATATATGAAGTAAATGGGTAGCTGCTGAATGCCGTGAAGAGTATGTATGAGAGCGCTAAGGCTGCAATGCGTGTGGATGGTGAGCTTAGTAAATTTTTCTGTTTGAATGTTGGACTGAAACAGAAATGTGTCACTTCTCCATGGTTGTTCAATCTGTATATGGATGGGGTTATAAAAAAGAGATACAAAACAGGACAGTGTGATGTTGAAGTGGCCTGATGAAAAAAGGCTGTGTTTGGAAACTTCCTGTTCTGTTGTTTGCAGATAGTACTGTGTTGTTAAGTGAAGATGAAGGGGAACTGCAAGGCTTAGTGAATCAATTTTGGAGAATGTTTACGAAACGGAATCTAAAGGTGAATGTAGGGAAGACTAAAGTTGTGGTCTTCGAGAGAAGGGAAGTTACTGAGTGCACTGTGAAGATGGATGATAAGGCAATGGAAAATGTGAATGCATTTAAGTACTTGGGTAGTGTGATGAGTAAGTATGGAAGTTTAGAGGATGAAATGCATGAAAGAGTACAACAGGGAGGAAAGGTTGCTGGTTCTTTGAAAGCAGTGATAAGAAACAGGGAGGTGAGCAAGAAAGTAAAAAAACCACTGCATGACAGTATTGTGATACCAAAATAGAAATATGAGTTGTTGGATGGACACAAGTCAAGCGTGAAAACAGTGGAACCGAGTTATTTGAGAAGAGGATGTGGAATTACATCGAGAAGCAGAATGGCAAATGAGGAAGTAAAGGAGTATTGTGATGTGCATGTGGATATGATAGGAAGAGTTTGGAGAAATATATTGAGGTTGTTTGACTATGTGGAGAGGATGAAGAGCAAGAGACTAACGAGGAGAGTGTATGCGAGTGAGCTGGAGGGACTGAAAGGGTGGGGAGATCGAGAATGACATGGAGGGATGGAATGGAGTGGTATATGGGGGAAGTGGGTGTGAGCTTGGGGGAGGGCAGCGAAATGGCTGGGGACAGGGTGATATGGACGCGATTTGTTTGTGGCCACCTCAAATGGGATTGAGGCATCTGGGTATGACAGAATAGACAGACTATTACAGTGCATTTACTCAAAGTGAATAATGATCCTTAATCACTTTCACTTAAGTTGATGGCCAGGTGCTGCCAGATTTGAAAGGTGATTTGATTTGTAAACAAGGAGACTCACTGTTACCTCATCACAATGACTGGAGTTTTAGGCAAACACGACTTAGTTATGGGAGTTGCCCAGTTACGTCAGATGAAAGACTGTTTGGTTAAAAATTGTTTTGGAATGGGTATACAACCATATTATTGCCTTATTCAGGCACTGAGCTGTATCCTCCTACTCTCTCTATACTCATTTCAAAGCCAAAGGTGGTTGTTTTGTATATATACGCAACGACTTATCTTGCTCTCGTGTTCTTGAACTAAATTCTTCTGAATTCTCTACACTCTGGCTTCGGCTTTCCTGTCATTCTCTGACTAAATATATCTGCACTATTTACTTATCCCCTAATTCTCCTATCAAAAATTCTTTGACTATCATACGTCTATGATGGAACACATTCTATCCATTTCTCCTTTCTCTGAAATCACTATTCTAGGAGATCTCAGTGTTCACCACCACTTTGGCTCTCCTCTCCTTTCACTGATCCGCCTGGTGAACAAGCCTACATCTTTTCTATCCTTAATGACCTAGAGCAGCTTGTACAGCATCCTACTGGTATCCCTGAGCGCCTTGGAGAGAGCTCCAACATACTTGATCTCTTCCTTACAATTAATCCTTCTGCTTACACTGTTAATCTTTCCTCTCTGTTGGGCTCCTCCGATCACAACTTTATTACCTTAACCTGTCTTATCGCTCCAGTATGACCTGTGGACCCTCCAAAGAAACGTCGTCTGTGGCACTTTCGAGCTGTGGACTGGGGATCCTCAGGCAGTACTTCTTTGATTTTCTCTGGAATAATTATTGCTTCCATGGGCGGGAGCCATCTGAGTGTGCCTTCCACATTATGGAGGTTATTCTCTCGGGCTTGGAAGCATTCCTTTCTCATATCCTTTGACTAATGCAAGAAAGCCTTGGTTTAATCCCACTTGTTCTAATGCTGTCCGCAACAAGGTGAGGGCCTATAAAAGGTACCAGAGCCAACCCACCCCTGAATCACATCTTTTTTACGTTTCTGCCCGGAATCATGCTGTCTGTTCTTCACTCTACTAAAAATAATTTCATCCCTACTAAATGCTCTCAACTCTCTAACTCGAGTTCTTCCAGGTCCTTCTGGCACCTTGCCAGAAACCTTTCTAACAACTTTGCCTCATCATTCTTCCCTCCTCTTTTCTACTTTGATGGTTCTGTAGCTATTTCTTCTACTGATAAAGTAGATCTCTTCACTCAGACTTTCTCCCTCAGTTCCACCTTAGACGATTCCAGTGCTGTTCCTCCATCACTTCCCCCCTCTGACTTCCTCATGGCTGACATTAAAATTTCTTCAGCTGATGTATTTTCTGCCATCACAGGCCTCAATACTAACAAAGCATACGGGCCTGATGGAGTCCCTCCTGTTGTCCTCAAGAATTGTGTTTCTGTGCTTACACCCTGCCAAGGCAAACACTTTAGCCTTTATCTATCAACTTGTACCTTTCCTTCTTGCTGGAAGTTTGCTCTCAAAGAAGAGTGACCATTCCCAACCTTCTAACTATCGTCCAATTGCTTTAACATCCTGTATCTCCAAAGTTTTTGAGTCAGTTCTTAATAGAAAAATTTTGAAGCATCTTTCCTATCATAACCATCTTTCTGATCGTCAGTACAGGTTCCGTCAAGGACGCTCCACTGGTGATGTTCTCACCTACCTTTCAGACTCCTGGTCATCCTCGTTTCGGAACTTTGGCGAAAGCTTTGCCATTGCATTTGACATCTCAAAGGATTTCGATCGAGTCTGGCATAAATCTTTAATTTCCAAACTGCCCTCTTACGGTTTCTATCCTTCTATCTGTGCCTTCAACTATAACTTCCTTTCTGGTCGTTCTATAGCCGCTGTTGTGGACGGCCATCGTTCTTCTCCTTGATCTATCAACAATGGTGTTCCTCAGGGCTCTGTCCTATCACCAACTCTCTTCCCTTTATTCATCAATGACCTTCTGAGCTGTATATCTTACCCTATCCACTCGTATGCTGATGATTCCACCCTTCACCTTTCCATTCAGTTCCCACAACATCCATCTTAGAAGTTACTTCTACAAACAAGGGATAAGGCTATGGCATACCTAATGTCTGACTTGGCTTGTATCCTTGACTGGGGTATTAATAATCCTGTTGTTATAAATGCATCAAAGACTCAGTTCTTACACCTATCAACGAGACAAAAATCTTCCACAGGTGTTCCCACTAATGTTTAATAATATTCAGCTTAATCTGCATCATCCTTGAACATGCTTGGGGTTTCATTTACTCGGGATTTATCTTGGAAAGATCATATTACATCTCTTATAAAATCTGCTTCCAAGAGATTAGGTGTGCTAAGCCGACTCCGTTCCTTCTTTACCCCTGCACAACTGTTGACTCTATACACGGGTTTTATCCACCCCTGTGCAGAGTACAACTCTCATGTGTGGGGAGGCTCCCCACATACAGCTCTTAGTCAGGGGCTTTTCGTCTCATTAACTATCCTCCTCTTACTGGTTCCCTTCAACCTCTGTCTCTTCGCCGTACCGTTGCATCTTTATAGCTTTTCTATCGCTACTTCAATGGTCACTGCTCCTCTGAACTCTCTGCTTGTATTCCTCCACCTCTACGACGGGCACGTAGCACCTGTCTAGCAGCAAACTCTCATCCCTTTTCTGTCCAACTCTCTATTGCAAGAGTTAACCGTTGCTCCCAGTCCTTCATTTATGCAACAGGTCAACTCTGGAACTGTCTCCCTTTTTCTGTATTTTCTGCTAGCTATGATCTCCAGTCTTTCAAACTCAGTGTGTCCAGGCATACCGAAATGATCGGATCTTGAATTTGTCTCTCTCTTGTATTTTGTTTTTTTTTCTTGGACGGAACAGTTATTGAGGGTTTGTGGCCTTTGGTTCCTTCTTCCTAGCCTAAAAAATAATATAAACACTACACGGTGATGCTAGTCACGAAAAAAACTCAATGGAAAGGGCATAGAGCTGTAACATTATCGCATTATGCAAATGAAATAAGCTGCAGCATGAAGAAAATTTCTGCCAGGTCTAGGTGAACAAATTAAGGAACAGTTTGGTGCGGTGTGGAGCTTGAAAAGGCAGTGGAAGAAAAAAAAATGAAAGGAAACGTGAACCCGCTGAACTGGAGACTAAAGTTGCGCGTCTGCAGTCTACCACCTCCTTTCAGGGAATACGGTAGGAATCAAAGATGGGTTTTAAACAGGGTAGCTCTGTCGCATGGCTATATCAGTGGCAAGAAAAGAACGCATCCCTCTCCTGTACCTTGAAAGGAGTGGTTGACGTGGTTACAGGAAATAGGATTTAGTAAAAGGAAAGAAAACATATCAGCCACTTCAGTCAAAAGATGCATCATTCTTCTTAACTAATCAAATTAAATATTTATTTTGTACTCTTGGAACCTCCTGACGATTTTGTTGACTTGAGAGAAAAAAATTATAGTAACAGAGATAGACGCAGTCTCCATCAACTCCTTTGCAACATGATTTCTTTCCCTAAGATGAATAAACTCGTCAGAAAGTTACGAGAAAAAAATACAATTAATTTAAAGGAGGGTAAACACTTCGCTGTGATGAAATATTATATTGAACTGCTACCACCAGGTGGTTTCATTCAGTTCTGGAGGGTCTTCCGAACTGGCGGAGTTGCATGCAGACTACTGTAACCCATGCATCTTGGGTGTTGTACCGGTCGGACGTCCAGAGTGTTCTAGGAGAACTCTGGGTGTCGGACTGATCTGACAGCGCTTTCTCTCCATACTTGAAGCTCGCTCCATTTTTTTTTTTTTTCACACGCTCTTCCAGGTGCTGGGATGGCTGTAAGTTGCCAATATTATTCATTGAGTACAGTGCTAGCGTGTAGATGAACCCCGATTCCAAATCGTCCGATTTCGTTCCTCTGTGTTGCTCGTGCCTCATGCCACCCCTAGAGAGTGACCCCGACGATCCCGTACTTTACCCTGCATCTCCCGATCCTTTTGTTGGATCAGGGAGTCATCTGAGGAGTCTGAGGGTGAGGATGAGGGTGGGGAGGGTGAAAGTTAGAGGGAAATATTTGCCGTGTGACCCACGTCAAGCCTTTGCGTCGCCCTTCATCATTCCTCCACTCTGCATCGCCCCTATCAGTTGTGCTTCTTCGATATCATCCGCTAGTTACTTGCTAAGCACAAGTGTCTGTGGCTTTGGAAACAGTATATATAATAGGCTAGTGTGTGTGTATAATGTGTGCAAATAGTGTGTGTAAATATAAGAAATGTGCCTCGGCAAAATTACATGAACTAGTGATAAGCAAACTAGAAATAAGGCTACTGAAAAATATAGCCAAGATACTGAAAGGTAAGGAAGTGATATGTTTAGCTGAATAAGCATATGAAATTACAGAATTAAGCTGTATGATAAATGAAACTCTTCCAAAGGAAATAAGTTATAATTAGAGTTATGAAAGTTTTATGTCATAAGTGTTTTAGGCCGATAAATGTTATATGTTGATAGTGAAGCCACAGTGAAGTTTATAGCCTTTTTTGCGTGTCCCCCACGCACCACTGTGCACAATGCGCCTGGGGAAGTGACAGCAGCAGGGAAACGATTGGCTAGCCAGCGCCCCTTAGCCAGGGACGTGAGCAACTGAGCATGCCTCTTGACACAGCCACTGCTCGCCACCAAAAGTTATCCCTATTCATCACCTTATTCCTCAACACCAGTGTCTGTCCTTCAGGGGTTATTTGCAATGGAACAACGGATTGGTGAGGCTTTTGGTTGTTTCTTGAATGCTTCACGTCTAATATTAGGCTGAATTATGACGTCTTGAAAACAGGTGATTTTGCGAATTTCACCTGATAGGAGCGCAGGCTGAGTCATAATTAAGCCATGGTTTGAGGGTTAACCCATTAACTACTAGAGGTCAGTTGTATATGAAAATTAATATATATATATATATATATATATATATATATACAGTACATGGATTTTGCTAACCCCGTCAGTACTAGAGGTCAGCCCTAAGTGGATGAAAATCGTTTTCATGTAGATTTTATTAACTTCCTTTATACCAATGGCCAGCATCAGTATTGTAACCTCGCCCGGGCGGACTCCATGAGGTATTGTTTTTGGTCTTCTTTGTTTGTTTGTTAGCAACGTTACGGGAAACTTTCAGGATATGTGGGCACTGGTCCCAAAAGAGTGATTAAATTTAGGAGGTAACAGAATGAACCTGAAAGGTCAAAATCAAGGTCATGGGATTTCAAAGGGCAATAATTTGAAAACGGCTGAAGAAAAAGATATTTACTACTAGGAACATACAAGAACTCGTGATATGGGCTTTCATTTGGCACCAAGACCTTTGCCCATGAAAGGTCATACTCAAGGTCAAGGATATTCAGGGGGCTATAACTCGAAATTGGTTGAAGATAGATATTTACTACTATCAACGTATGGGAAATTCCATATGGATTTTTAATTGGTAGCTTGACCTTTGACCGTAAATGACCTTGAAAGGTCAAACTCAATGTCATGCATAATCAGGGGGCTATAACCCGAAACTTGCTGAAGACGGAGATAATTACTACTACCAAGATACAGTAAGTCTCATACGGGCTTTCATTTGGCAGCATCATCTTTGACCTTGAGTGACCCTGAAAGGTCACATGCAAGATCAACTGATTTTCAGAGGGCGTAACTTGAAAGCATTTCTGTCATTACCTTAGACTTTTATTGAGCACTGACCCTAAATCGCAGACATGAGTCAGTGGTTAATAGCAGCAAAATAACTGCTGTCAGGCGAGGTTTGTTGTACCTGGCACCACTTGTTTACATATAGATTTTATTATTTCCTTCACTACTTAAGGTCAGCCTTAAGTGGAATAAAGTTGTTTGGAGAAAGAAAGAATTAAAAAAAAGTAATCAGAGTAAAGAAGTTAGGGAGTAGACTGTAGCACCAGTCAAGCAGGGCAGTAATCTCAAGGTGGATGGAAAGCTGATGACAGGGAGACTTGGAGCTCCCATTTCATCAGCCCTCAGGACTAGACACTGACCATCCCCCTTTGCTGTATTTTTCAGTGTTTCAGTAACACAGACGGTAGGCCAGCATGCTCTCCTATACAAGTTTTTCTAACTGTCAACACCAAACTACATGCATACTACACACTACACTTCCTTTTCAAATTGAATTTAAAAAATGGCATTTAATAACAAAGCCTCGGAGTCTCCAGGGGGAGGGGACCATAAATGCCCCCACCATCCTCCCCTCTCTCGGTGACGACTCAATGAGTTGCCTGGAACCACTGTCTGACTAACCTCTTATTTCTGCAACATTTGTGGCCTTTCCTCGGACTTTCTCACTGTTGAGCACCACCTGTCCTCCTCTAAACATCACTTTCTCTTCTTAACTGAGACTCAGCTCTCTGAGGCAACTGATGGCAAACCCTTCTCTGTATCCTCCTACTTTCTCTGAACTTATTTAAAAGCCAAAGGTGGCTGTTGTGTAAGTGTATGCAACGACTTACCTTGCTCTCGTGTTCCTAAACTTGATTATTCTGAATTCTCTGCTGTCTGGCTTCGGCTCTCTTCTCATTCTCTGACTAAGTACATTTGTGCTGTTTACTTATCCTCTAATTCTACTGACTAAGAAAAGTTCTTCGACTATCTTACTTCTGTGATGGAACCTATCCTATCCATTTCTCCATTCTCTGAAATCTCCATTCTAGGAGATTTTGATGTTTACCACCACCTTTGGCTCTCCTCTCCTTTCACTGATCCACCTGGTGAACAAGCCTACATCTTTTCTATTCTCAATGACCTAGTGCAGATTGTACAGCACCCTACTCATATCCCTGACCACCTTGGAGAGAGTTCCAATATACCTGACCTCTTTACACTGTTAATCTTTCCTCTCCGTTGGGTTCCTCCGGTCACACCCTTATTAGCTTAACCTATTCTATTACTCCAGTACGGCCCATGGACCCTCCAAAGAAACGTCAGTTGTGGGACTTTGGAGCTGCAGATTGGAAGGCTTTCAGTCAGTACTTCTTTGTAGTTCCCAGGAATGATTATTGTTTCCAAGTCCGGGAGCCTTCCGAGTGTGTCATGCACATTACGGAGGTTATTCTCTCTGGCATGGAAACATACATTCCTTTCTCATATCCATTGACTACTGCAAAAAAGCCTTGGTTTAATCACGCTTGTTCTAATGCTGTCCACAACAAGGAGAAGGCCAATGTAAGGTACTGGAGTCAATGCACCCTTGAATCACATCTTTTTTATGTTTCTGCCCAGAATCATGCTAAGTCTATTCTTCGCTCTGCAAAAAATAATTTCATCCATTTTAAATGCTCTCTGCTCTCCGACTTGAATTCTTCTCGTTCCTTCTGGCACCCTGCCAAAAACGTTTCAAACAACTTTGCCTCATCATCCTTCCCTCCTCTTTTCTACTCTGATGGCTCTGTAGCTATTTCTTCTATTGATAAAGCAGATCTTTTCACTCAGACTTTCTCCTCCAATTCCACCTTAGATGATTCCGGTGTTGTTCCTCCATCACTCCCCCCCTCTGACTTCCTCCTCGCTGACATTAAAATTTCTTCAACTGATGTATTCTCTGCCATCAAAGGCCTCAATACTAACAAGGCATATGGGCCTGCTGGAGTCCCTCCTGTTGTCCTCAAGAACTGTGCTTCTGTGCTTACACCCTGCCTACGTAACTCTTTCACCTTTTTCTATCAATTTGCGCATTTCCTTCTTGCTGGAAGTTTGCCCCAATTGCTTTAACATCCTGTGTCTCAAAAGTTTTTGAGTCTGTTCTTAACAGAAAATTTTAAAGCATCTTCCCTATCACAACCTTCTTCCTGATCGTCAGTACGGGTTCCGTCAGGGACGCTCTACTGGCAATCTTCTCACCTACCTTTCAGACTCCTGGTCGTCATACTTTCGGGACACTAGCAAAAGCTTTGTCATTGCACTTGATATCTCAAAGGATTTCGATCGAGTCTGGCATAAATCTTTACTCTCCAAACTGCCCTCTTACGGTTTCTATCCTTCTATCTGTGCCTTCATCTGTAGCTTCCTTTCTGGTCGTTCTGTAGCTGCTGTTGTGGACGGCCTCCATTCTTCTCCTGGATCTATCAACAGTGGTGTTCCTCATGGGTCTGTACTATCACCAATTCCCTTCCTTTCATCAGTGATCTTCTAAGCTGTACATCTAACCCTATCCACTCATAAGCTAATGATTGCACCCTTCACCTTTCCATTCAGTCCCCACAACATCCATCTCAGCAGTTACTTCAACAAACAAGGGATGACGTTATGGCACACCTAATGTCTGACTTGGCTTGTATCTCTGACTGCGGTGAAAGTGATCTTGTTGTTTTTAATGCATGAAAGGCTCATTTCTTACACCTGTCCACCCGACAAAATCTTCCACAGGAGTACCCACTAATGTTTAATAATATCCAGTTCAATCCTGCATCATCCTTAAATATACTTGGGATTTCATTCTCTCAGGATTTATCTTGGAAATACCATATTACATCTCTTGTAAAATCTGCTTCCAAGAGACGGGGTGTGCTAAGCTGACTCCGTACCTTCTTTACCCCTCCACAGTTGTGGACTTTAAACACGACTTTTATTTGCCACCGTGTAGAGTACAACTCTTATTTGTAGGGAGGCTCGCCACATACAGCTCTTCTCAGTAGGGTGGAGTAAAAGGCTTTTCGTCTCATTAACTCTCCTCCTTCAACCTCTGTCTCTTCGCCGCACTACTGCATCTTTATCTCCTTTCTATCGCTACTGCAGTGGTCACTGCTCATCTGAACTGTCTGCTTGCATCCTGCAACGTCTACGACGGGTGCGCAGCACCCGTCTAGCAACAAACTTTCATCCATTTTCTGTCCAGCTCTCTAATGCAGGAGTTAAAGGTTACCCCTAGTCCTTCATTTATGCAACAGGTCAGCTCTGGAACTGTCTCCCTGTGTCTGTATTTCCTACTTTCTATGATTTCCAGTCTTTCAAATGCAGTGTGCCCAGGCATCTACAAATGAACCGATCTTAAATTTGGCTGTCTGCTGTATTTTTTTTTTTTTTTTTTTTTTTTTTGAGGGAACGGTTTGCAGGCTCCTGGTCTTTGGTTTCTTCTTCCTTGCATAAAGAAAATGTGTGAAGAAAAAGGTACATGATATGATATAACTGCAAGAAAAAGAACTGACAAGTAATCTGAAAATATTAAACTGTCTGAAAGGGGTGCAAAAATGTTGGAATGATGGGGGGAAAAAAAGTGTAAACATGTGAAAGATAGGAATGCAAAGCCATTAACATGTGGAAGAGAAGTAATGAGCTGATGGAAAGATGCTTTAGAAAAAAGGAAAAAATAAATAAATGGGAGTGATGATGAGGGAAGAGACGTGGTAAGCATAATTAATTTTTGCGGTGGACAAAGAAAGGATGTGGTCCCATAAAATGTGAAATGGAAGAAAGGAAGATTTTTTTTAACGAAAGAATGAAGGAACCAAGGCCCACGAGCTCGCAAAATCGTTCGCGCTAAGAAAAAAAAAAAAAGACAGAGCCAAATTCAAGAAACGAGAGGTTAAAGAATATGAAGACAATCGGTGCTGATAAGCTGAATGCAGAGAGAGAGAGAGAGAGAGAGGGAGGATGTAGTGGAGAGCTGAATGAAATGTTTGTTTTAAATACACCAGAAAACTTGAATGAGTGGAATTATACCAATGGACAAGAAGTAAGCTGTGAATGCGTCTGAACAAATGTTAAAGTGACCAAGGTTGTAGGATGAGCTGCTATAGTACGGCAAAGACTTATAACAAAAGGAAATAAGCTTGGTCCTCTCTCATGCAGAAGGTGTCTCACGAAGCTGGCAAGAAAAAGAAACAAGAAGAAAATAGCGAACACGACATTACAAACGCCTACACACTACAGTTCATGCTCTTTCACCTCACAAATATTTTGCCACTTTGCAGTATATTTCACTTAGCTCAGTTCCAGAATAAGACAACATTTTTGATGTACAGCCATTCGATAGCAATTTTGAATTACTGCAGCTCCATCACCTTAACCTGGCTCAGATTTTCACCATTTTGCAGTTCCTTCGCGTAGAACCTAAGTCAGAATGAGACAATATTTTGCCACTGCGTCTTGTCCACATCTTCATTACCAGCATCTTATTTTAGCGTTGATCTCTCGTTACAGCTCAGTGACAGAAACATACTGTTTTTCATCCATTCCACTATGCACTTCTTCCTATTAAGAACCATCTGTACTCAGTAAGCCTAATGAAGGTGGAGAGATGGCAATCTTAAGCCAAATTAATGTAAAAAGAGTATAACTCCATACACAAGTGTTAACCTCTCATTACACATCGACATTCAGTATAAGGAGATGGAAATTTTAGGCCAAGTGAAAATGAAAGAGGGCAGAGTAAAGCCTGATCTTGATACTCACATCACAAGAATGAGGGAGATACTTGGCCATCCTCGCCCTAAGAGCCACTAGATCTTCAGTCCCCGTCACCGGCCTCAAACGCGGCCCCATCTCCAAGCCTTCACGATCGCTCATCCTGCAGTAGACAGAGTTGCCGACAATGATATCAATACAGTCTTTGGCTGAACAGTTATGAAAGTATTACATAATATTCTGAAAGGTTTGTTAGCTCCAAAGATCGCCATGCTGGGTTCCAAAACTTAATGTTCACTGTCTTATCATTATTATGGGGTGGGTCGATATTTTTGTTCGAAACTGTAAGAGACTGACTAGGAGAGTGTTTGTGAATAAGGTAATGGGAGAGGGAGACCTAAGACGAGTTGAAAGGATGGGATGAGGAGGTAATATGAGTTGGAGAGAGGGCAGCCTGGTGACAATGGACAGGATGACATGGAGCTGATTCGTTTGTGGCCAGCCCTTCCGCGATTAAAGTTTCTGTCTATAGATGGACAGATGGAAATTTTCAACCAACAGAGAGTACATCATTAACATAATAAATCCACGACGTGTTTTTTTTCTTTTCCTTGCAGTTCCGGGCGATAATTTTCACCTTGGGACTAACTTTTCCAACTGGAGGGTTACATTTTGCTCTTCTTTAATTCTTTGGCTACTAAGGGTCCTTCCATAGGTAGAGTACAATCACATGGTAGTAACAAGATTAAAATTAAAAGTGCGTCATCATATCGCAGTGGATTCTACCACCACCATCGTTAATAATAATAATAATGATGATAATAATAATAATAATAATAATGATAATAATAACATTTTTTTTTATGTGTCCGACTCTGGGCATAGGCATCACAGCCTGCTCTCAAGTCGCAGTAGTCCTCCTGCATACCATACACCTCTCTACTTGTCACCACTTCGGCGCTAACACCCACCGTCCACATTGAATACATGCTAGGGCTGTTTCATACAGGACTAGTGAATTGGTATTAGCGGGAGTATTTTTGCGACATGTCGGAGGGTCTTCTGGTAGATCAGTAAAGTCTGATTTCATGAAATTCAAGCCTTAAACTGTTCCTTGCCCCAGCGGGGATTTGAACCTGGGTCCTGTAGGACCGCAGGCCACCTCTCTACCGACTGAGCCACCGCCTGATAATAATAATAATAATAATAATAATAATAATAATAATAATAAAATGACATTACTACTACTACATTACAAATAATAATAATAATAATAATAATGCAAGAACGATCTGTTAATATATTTTGAGGTATTTATTAATGAGTCGGCATGAATGCAAACTTGTTCACTGAGTCAGAAATCACAGACCCACTCATTTTCCTAATGCTGGACCCGAACCAGCCAGGAACGCCCTCGAGTTGGCAACGTTACCAGATATAAGAAGAGAATAGTCGGTCAGTTTTTGTTTGAGGGAACTAGACCACATCCACAACTTAAATATGTTTCAATGAAACTCAGTAAACGTTAGTTGTGAAATATTAGAGTCTGCTTCGTTACTAGTTATATCAAACATGTAAACCGACCACACTTAGTCATTAACCGAGGTGAAGGGGGTTTGAGACCTATGTCAGGTCAACGTCGCACTGTTGGCCCGTTCACTAAGATGACGATCTTTTATACTTCTTGCTAGCACCAAACGATTTTATTTTGCGAGGGAGAGATTCTCTGGACTGAAGGGTATAAAATTGTCTTAATCAACACTCTCAATACACGAAGCTTCTTTGTATTTTGCATAAAACCATCTTGAAATACTAAGAATGAACTGAAAAAAAGAATCAGATTCCAGAGGTTAATAGTAATAAATGATAGTAAATAAATAAATAGGCTAACAGATAAACAATACATAACCCAAAGAAGGCAATAGTATATCGAGACCTTGTTAAACTCTACAGTCATGGGACGTCTTATAGGAAATTCTTGATACTATCACACGATTATATTTAACTTGAAGATTTTTTTTTTTTTTTTTTCAATCTGTGAGCTGTTACATACATCCTTAGTCCCTGTACTTCTGCAGATCCTTCCCTGGTTTGAGAGACTCATCTTGAGATGGAAAGTGGCCAACCCCCTCAAAACGATAACGTCTTTTCAAAATCTTATACGTGTTGACTCCTCGCGGTTTCAATCAACCTTGGAGAAATCTTTCCAACTGGAGACGTTAAACACAGCCTCACTAAACCTTTCCAACTGCAGAGGTTAGACACAGCCTCACTAAACCTTTCCAACTGCAGAGGTTAGACACAGCCTCACTAAACCTTTCCAAGTGGAGAGGTTAGACACAGCCTCACTAAACCTTTCCAAGTGGAGAGGTTAGACACAGCCTCACTAAACCTTTCCAACTGCAGAGTTTAGACACAGCCTCACTAAACCTTTCCAAGTGGAGAGGTTAGACACAGCCTCACTAAACCTTTCCAACTGCAGAGGTTAGACAAAGCCTCACTAAACTTTTCACCATCTGAGATCCTTCCAGTCCTGAATAAAATCATCCGGTAGTGGTCTGGGTCAAACAAAAATAAATTTGGATTTAACCTGTGATAAAGAAATTCGACTGCTCTTCAATCCGATATGTATACTTCTGCAGTTCATTCACCTTAACTTAATTGATCTATTCATGCATTTGCAGCCTGCTTCCTTTAGCTCAGTGGCAAAATTAAGCAATCTCTGCGGTCTCGAATAGATTTCACAGCACTTTATCGTGACTAGCATCGTATCCCAGTGTTAATATCTTGCTACACCTCGGCATTCAAAATGAGAGCTGGTAATGTTATGCCTGTTTAAAGTGAAGAGAGTGTAGTTTATTGTTGCTGCTTTCAGAAATTTTTATACGACAATGGGGAGTCACAACGATTACTAAAGGCATCCTACAGTCTGAAAAATCTTTCCAAAGTTTAATAAAATTGTCTGGAGAATGCAATACAATAGAACAGAAAATTTTACGTCGGAAAGAAGGGTTTACAAAGCAAAAAAAGAAGTAACCTGGAGGCCCCCCAAGAGGGGAATCACACAGCCGCAAGCCGATATATATCTAGCGCAGCTCGGAAAATGGCCTTGACCTTGACCTACTTTCACCAGTTTCCAAGTCGTAGGAGACTTTCATCCCTGCTAGCCACCTGTAAAATTTTGTGATGATATCTTGCCCAGTTGCGAAATTATCTTGCTAACAGACTCACAGAATCTGAAAACAAGACTAGTAGGAAATTTTCATCCCTACTACATACCTGAAAAATTTTGTGATGATATCTTGGGCGGTTGCGAAGATATCGTGGTAAATGACATACAGACCTTGACCTACTTTCACCAATTTCGAACTCGTGATCGATTTTTTTCCCTACTACACACCAGTAAAATGTTATGATGATGTCATGAGCGGTTGCGAAGTTATCGTGCTAACAGTAGCTCCTGATATCTCTAAAGCTTTCGACAGAGTATGGCACCGTTCCCTGCTGTCCAAACTCCCTTGCTATGGACTAAGTCTTTTGTTCCTTTGATTTCTTCTTATCTTAGTGACAGGAAAATAAGAGTAAAAGTAGATGATGTATATTCGAATTTCCACTCAATTAACGCCGGCGTGCCGCAGGGATCAGTTCTGGCGCCAACCCTATTTCTGGTTCATATTAATGATCTCTTATCTGTCACTCACAATCCCATTCACTCATACGTTGATGACTCAACACTACATAGTTCATTCACACTCGGACATCCATTTACAAAGTCTAATATCCCTACCTCTCAACTCAGTACAGCCATCTCCATAAATCAAGATCTATCTACAATCAGTGAATGGGGACAAAACAACCTTGTCTCTTTTAATGCTAGTAAAACTAAACATATACAGTTTACTAATAGACAGATATTGCCAGATTCGTACATTACCTTCAGTGCTACTAATATTCCCATCTTCAAAAGTATTGAAATTCTTGGTGTCTCACTTAACAGTGCCCTCAGCTGGACCTCTTATGTCAGATCACTTGCTAAAACCGCCTCAAAGAAACTTGGATTATTGTACAGAGTCCGTAACTTCTTCGCCGATGAGCAGTTAGCTATAATTTATAAGAGTCATGTGCGCTCTCAGCTTGAATATTGCTCATCCTTGTGGAATGGTTGTGGAGAGGTTGCATTAAGGCAACTAGACAAAATTCAGAATAAAGCCGTTAGAATCATTAACAACCCTGTCATTACATATAAACTACCTCCCCTGCAAGTAAGAAGGAATGTTGCCTCCCTTGTATTATTTTACAGATATTTTTTTGGCAAATGCTCAGACGAAGTTGCGTCCATGGTGCCACCTCTCCATGCCTTCCCTCGTGCTACGCGGGCATCTGGTAGCGCTCATGACTGGAATGTCACTCAACCATATTGCAGAACTTCTGCCTATCAGAATTCTTTCATTCCCCGAACTGCATCTCTCTGGAACTCGCTTCCCCAGAGTTGTTTTCCTTCAAATTTCAACCCACAACTGTTCAAGTCTAACTGTTACAGATATTTTATGAACAGAGGACACCAGTAATCTGGGGTATGGATTATTTTTTTTTTTACCCATTTGTTTTTCCTTCCTCTGTTCTGTTATTTAAAAAAAAAAAAAAAAAAACAGACAAATTGAAAACAATACCAGCTTCGCTATCGCGGCTGGTAAAATTATTTATTTACAACGACAACATACCGGTATACAAAACATGGTGAATGTATTAATTACATGGGCTTCATATTTTAAAACAAACGAGGAAATTGTGAAATATTCTCCATTCTTATGATATGAGATGGAGGTATGGGGTGCAGATGAATATGAGTATGGGTGGCGTGGGAGAAGTGAAGAAACAAGAGATGAACAACGCACAGAAACAAGAGAACATTTTGGGATACATTCCACTTGCTATAAGCTTTATGCGAATATTGTGTGGAATGATAAAAATGTATTAAACTCCGAATCTCTTTCCATCTTAAGTGCTCTCTTGTTTCTTGGTGTGTGTGTGTGTGTGTGTGTGTGTGTGTGTCTTGATTTTGCATTTTTCTATCACTACATCTTAATAATGTGAGCATAAAAATTGCATTTTCTAGTTGATATTATTAATGAAGCTATGCATAAAATAAACTACAAACCTGAAACGAGGCAACGTTAATCTGAGTTGTTTTACGTATTACGTGTAGAAGTCTGAGTGGTAAAGAATTTTTAAAAAGTAACTCACGTAGTTAGCAGGAACACCGCTGTAGATGTGAAAGGCAACGTCCAAGACTGTTAAGAGGCATTTTGGTGTCGAGCACGCTTGTGTACGCCATTTCCTTCTGAAGTTACAACTGACGAAGGAGGATAAAATGGATATTTTCATCAACCAGTTTTGCAACTCATACGAAGATCAGGGGGGCTCTGTGAAGAACATTGCATTTCAGTAGCAAAGGTCTTCCAATATAGATAGTTAAAGCTGGGCTTCGTGAGTCTTTTGATGGGCATGCACCTAAACCTTCTGTGCACCTACAGTAGCTATGGAATAAAACTTAATTTAATAATGAACGCATGCACTAGGTATCAAAGACCATAATATGGCACTAATTCACAGCAACGATAATGACTAGCAGGGGAATAGGAATGGGGATGATGTAGAGGTGGTTTTGGCATAGAAGTATCCTTGGCGTAGAAGTGGTCTTGGCGCAGAAGTGACTTTGGCGCTCAAGTGAACTAATCGATTCCTAGCGCCAGGTTTCAGAGACCAAATGGCACAAATTCAAAGCAAAGCTATGTGAGCGGCAGTGGAACAGGCAAGGGGAAGAGGCAGAAGTGTTTTTTGCATAGAAGTGGCCATGCTGTAGAAGTGGTCGTGGCATTGAAGTGGTCGTGGCATTGAAGTGGTCGTGGCATTGAAGTGGTCGTGGCATTGAAGTGGTCGTGGCATAAAAGAGGTCTTGGCATAGAAGTGGCTTTGGCACAAGTGGTCTTGGTGTTGAAGTGGTCTTGGCGTTGGAGTGGTCTTTGCAATGAAACGGTCTTGGCATTGAAATGGGTTTGGAATTGAAATGGTCTTGGTGTGCAAGTACTTTTGATTATAAGCGGATTTGGAGTTGAAATGATCTTGCTGTTGAAGTGGTACTTGGGTTGAAGTGACTTGGCAATGAAGTGACTAGATAATAAACGGCTTGGCATTAAACTGTCTTGCCGATGAAGTGGCTTGGTGATGAAATGGCTTGATCGAGTCAGCTGGCTGAAAGGTTTGACCCAGGAAGCGAGGAAAGGTCGACATCAATGGAAGGTCCTTAAACTATTCTTGTCATGAAACCAAATGCCCAATGTGATAGAAGTAGAGGGATAACAAAGGGTGAAAAAAAATCATGGAAGTATCCAGAGGAGTGAACGGACGGAAGAGGAGTAAGGAGAAGAGAAGTAGGAAGAGAAGCAAGACAGTTAGGAGAGAAATATTAGAAACAAAAGGGCCTTTTCTAGTCACCTCTTATGACAGGCAAGGATAATGGGGAAGTATTCTTAAGCTCCCCTTCCCCTTTCCCAGGGGGAACCTCCAGACAAAAACACTCAGGCATCCATCCTCAGATGGGGAGGGGGGGCAATGGTGATGTATGTGTTGTAGCTCCAGATTCACGTATTCGTGAACCCGTCAGGACAACAGGGATGAACAAAAGTGACATCAGGTAGGAGATGGTAGCATGATGCATGATCATTTATACTGAACAGCAATAGGTGTGTCTTTATGTGCTGATTGTAATACCTTGGTTTGGTAGAAACTCATATAACTGTGAAACACACACCTCTGCATTGTTGTAACGGTTCATTCACCGTCACAGGCTGACTGCATAAGGACTGCGATATACTGTATATCGTTCCCTGTCCACGAACCCCATACATGGTGCAGGGTCGATGGTCGTGGTGAATAAAAGGTTCGGAAACTGTCATTATCGAGAATGAATATGTTTGTCATCTCTCTCTCTCTCTAACTCTATATATTTGTCATCTAGGGAGAGAGAGAGAGAGAGAGAGAGAGAGAGAGAGAGAGAGAGAGAGATTTGCGGTAGTAAGCAGAATCAGATCTGCCCCTTGGTAAAGACGCTTTATGAAGAGAGATAATGCTGAAGATCTGAACAAAATGTACTGGTAATAAAAGTGTTTCTGAGAGTTATAATTGTTTTATTGTCAATGGAAATAAACTTTAGCATATAAACCTCCAGAGTTAAATTAACGACCGAGATGGTTCATTTGTAACCTAAATGACTGAGCTGTAGCATAAATAACTGGATGTAGTACAAATGGTTAACCTGTAGTATAAATGGTTGAACTATGGCAAAACAAGTTAATCTACATATAGCATAACTGGCTGGATAGTACTATGAATGGCAGAATAATGGCATTTTGGTTGGAGAGTACGAAAGATTGCCTAACTGTTGCATAAACGGCAGAAGTACAGTACAATACGAATGGCCGAACTGTGGCATAAAAGGACTAACTATAGCATAAAGTGCAGCAATGTAGCATAACCGGCTGATTTGAAGCTGAGCACTCTGGCCGTTAGATTATTCACGTATTTCTGTTTAGCCTTTGAATACAGTGACTTAAATCTTAATTTTATTCCTGCTACCCTCAGACAATTGTAGCCTACTAAACTTAGTATTCAAAATGGATGTGGCTATCAGTGCCGGAACAGTGACAGGTGAATATGCGTTACACAAAAGGATTCCTGCGCCTCAGGGATCAGACTGTCAAATCTATGCCCCGAGACGGAAAAACAAACACACAACCAAACTTTGTGGGCTGACTTCACAGCAGGAGAATAACAGCAACCGCAAAGAAATTTACAGATAGCTCAAAAACGATTTCCGTTATTACATTTTTTCCCCAAACAGTTTTTTTATAATGTCACGTCCCCATCCCACACTGCCACAGGCTCCAACAGCAGTAGTTACACTGAACCTCTAATCCCTTCCCCATCCTTAAATAAGCTTCCTATACACTAGAATGGTCTACTACATTCTCGGAGATGCCAGTTACTAATTCGGAGACATTCAAAATATCCAGAGTTTTCTTACAGCGCATAATACCTTAAATTTTTTAACCCTTGTGTAGTGTTCATGTTTTTGTTACGCAGCCAATGTTTGCGGGTCTGGTGGACCCACCGCATTATTGGGTTTTTAAATCAATACAGCCATAACAATTTCTATAAAAATACCAGATGTTTACCTTATCCCAAATGCAGACAATAAAGACAGCATATATGGTTAATAATAAGAATATGCTTAGGAGCTCCTGTCCCAGCTTGTGTGAGGTAAAAAAGTTATTGAATGTGATGTTATGTCCACTAAGTCCTTGTGTCATGTCCAGGACAACTTTCATCCCTTGGTTCTTCTCAGGGGCTCCTCCATCTGGCCTCCTTGTATACACTTGCAAGTTCCATGCATATGATGACGCAGCATCACAGGCAGCCCAAATCTTTATTCTGTACATTGCGGGTTTTGATGGTATGTACAGTACTGCCTGAAGGGGCAGCGGCCCCTAAATGGCACCAGCTGGTCATCAACAGTGACACTAGGTCCAGGGTAGTAAAACAGTGGGAGGTAATGCACTCACCTGTCCCACACTGTCTTGATGGCAGCTAGCCTGTCTCTCTGCCACAGAGCTAGTCTGTCATCTCGCGGTTATTAAAGCGGATAATCCTGGAAATAATGTGAAAATTTTCCAGAGACACTGTGGCACGGGAAAGTTCTCTGCCAGTTTCTGCATCCCACAGGGATTCTGTGGATTCCCCTTTAGATCTGAAAACTCCAGCAAGGATAAGAAGCCCAAAGTATGCTCGTAAATGGGTTTGGTCCATCTCCTCCCACCCCTCTCCAAAAACACGCCTTCCCTCTATTTTAGTGCAATCCAAAATAATTTTCTGGATGTCATCCAGGATGAAAAGTTCAAAAGAAGACACCATATCCTGCACGTAACTGCCATCCGTGTTGGTCCTGGATGCATCTTTATCACATTGGCAGCCCTACAGGGTGGTTCTTTCTTTGGGCAAGGATACCATTCAATTTCACCATTTTTTGACATCCATATTTCTCCACTTGCTGGCTGCTGGTGGGCTGTCTGCTGACTGGCTGGTCCCCTGGCTGGTCCTGCGGTGGGCTGCTGATGGGCTGATCCTCTGGCTGGCTGCTGACAAGCTGGTCCTGTGGCTGGCTGCTGACGAGCTGGTCCTGTGGCTGACCTCTGCAGGAGGCCTGAAGCTGGCTGCTGACGGGCTAGTTTTGGAGCTGGCTCAAGGTCAATTTCATCCTTTTCTTCAAACTCACTGTCAGACTCTGAATTGACAGAAATGTGATCTTCAAATTCTGAAAATATCTTCCTATTCTTTATCTTCCCTAGCTTCTATCTCTTCGAAAATCATCTCTAAGGCCCTCTGCACGGAGACCCTTTTCGCCATCTTGATCGACTGCAATGCAGAGCCACACAAGCAAAGCTATTTATTTGTTGTGTTGTACCTCCCTTTCCTTGGGGGATGCAGCCTAGGTATATAGATAGATAGTGTTCCACCCCCAATCTGCAGGTGGGAGAGAGTGTACGAAAATATAGAATGGTTCCAGCAAGACAGAGGGTAAAATGTGCGGGAATGTGGAAGCAGATAGGTTTCAGTGCTTGAAATGTAACAACGTTGTAACCGTGTGTGTGAATAGTAGGAGCAGAGAAAACACACACACACACACACACACACACACACACTAACAGTAGGCCATGTAGGAGGAGGACAGAGTAAAGGGACACAGCATCTCTACACTTTTATTACCATCGGGTCCAGTGGACCCGAACACCACGTGTAATATAAACGTGTAGGAGGGGTGTACAGTGTGAAGTCATTGAAAATGTGTTATTTTATATGTTCTTCACAGAAAATGAGCCAAGGCCAAGGAGTCTGAAGTTGAAATAATAATAAATTGCATCATTTTTCTTTTGGTAAACATTGGAAACGGGTCCCACAGACCCGAACACCACACAAGGGTTAACACAGAAACTGAGATATTACATAGTTTAACAGTCACATAAATAAAACATTATAGAGAAAAAGAGCACAAAAATTAATGTACAACAGACAAAATAACTTCCCTCACAATAGCAGGCTAACTGGCAACTCTGACATGTAATGAAAAAATATGAGAAGTACTCAGAGCCCTCCAGCACTTCCTGTCTAGCAAAACCCCCTCCCTAGTCCTCTGTCATCTAAAAAAAAAATTCACATTGTATACAAATAAAACCCTTAATCCAAACTAAACATTTAACTATACACAAAATAATCCTCCAACTTATCAGGTCTTCTCCCATGCTGCTTCCAACGATATCCCTACTCCTCCACACAGTCCACCCCTCCTGGAATGTCTTGTTTCTCTTCCTGATGAACTCTTAGGAAACCGTCACCATCCTCTTGTACTTCAGCTCCTTGGTCCTTCTCAACATCCTCAGCTGCAGGCGAGCATGATTCCTCAGAGACATCCCAACTGTACTGTCCTGGCCCATGGTACTGACACACATGATTCACGTGTACCAACTTTGGGCGAGACTTGTTGCCTCCCTGAATCCAGTACGTTACATCTGATAGACGGGCCAACACACTGTAAGGCCTGTCCCACGGGATCTGTAGCTTCAGTGACTGTCACTTCTACCATTTAAGATTGTTTAACCAAACTTTGTCACCATCCTTGAAGCTCACCTCATTTGCCTTGGCATCATACTTTCACTTCATCACTTCGCCTGAAAACTTTAGAGCATCTTGCACTTGCTGATAAACCTGAGCCAGCTTTTCGTGAAGATGCTTCGCATAGCTGGAGATGTCTGTAGGCAGCTCATCACCAGATAGTCTTCCCTATAACAAGTCAACAGGTAAACACAGCTCATGGCCCAGCATCAGTTTTGCAGGGGTGTAGCTGGTAGACTCAGGGATGCAAACAGATATGCCATCAACAACACAGGTAATTTCTGGTCCCATTCCATTTGTCCTTCTACTCAGTACTTGGGCAGTTCTTGTCCGAGTATCCAGTTGAATTTCTCCACAATCCCATCTAAGGCCTTAGCGGGGTTGTCTTGGTCTTCTTGATCCCCAGTAAATCGCAGCACTCACGGAACACAGCAGACTCGAAGTTTCTACCCTGTTCTGAATGTAGGTCTTGTGGCATCCCAAAACAACAGAAAAACTGGTCAACCAACACCTGAGCAACAGTTGCAGCCTCTTGATCGGGGATGGTATAGGCTTCTGGCCACCTTGTGAAGTAATCCATGGCAACACATATATATACTGGTTTCTTTTTTTCAGTGAGTGGCAGAGGTCCAGCAATGTCCACTGGCCTCTTTCCATTGGTGCATCCACTAGGTACAGCTGAAGAGGGACGCAGCCACGCTTCTTGGGTCCCTTCTTGGCACAGCACACACCACAGGCCCGACATAACTCTTTAACATCTGGATGCATGCCAGTCCAGTAGAACCTCTGTCGCAGCCAGGTTAGTTTTCTTCACCCCCCCTAGTGATCTGGTTATGAGACTCATTCGAGATCTCAGACCTCATATTCTTCGGAATCACTGGTTGCCAATGCTTGCTGAGGCCATTGAGTGTCTCTCACTGATGTTCCAGGAATCCATTGTTGAAACAAAGAAGTTTCCATTGACTCCAGTAGCTCTTAGTTGCAGGAGCAAACTGGGAAATATCTTCCCAAGATGGCAGCACTATACTGTGCTGCAGCCTCTCCAGCATTGATTGTATATCTTTATCCTCCATCTGCATCCTCTTCAGGTCTTCTTCAGCTGACATTGGCCCTGTCACTACAATACGGTGACATTTCTTGCTACGATTCCCACTCCTACTACACCGCTTGCAGTCTGTTCTTCTGTCTTCTCGAACACTATCAATCAAAGCTCTCTTGCATTTCCTCAGTGGTTGGACTTCTTGGGAAAAACTGGCTAGTTGTTGCCTCTTGTCACCGGCCATTACTAATTTACCCTCATTTTCTCGTCTTCTGCAGCCTTCTTCTTGCCATCCTTCTCATTTGAATGATCATAGCTGAAGTGTCCCACCTTCCCACATGTTGAACACCCATTTGTTGCATTCGTGGAATTCTTTGCACTGTTCTGGTTGTGCTCCTTCTTCCAATTGTAAGAATCCACCTTCTTGAGTCCTGGCTTCCTGCAGAACCAGCAACCTCCTCTAGTCTTCTCCTGTTCCTTCTTCCACTTGTTGCAATCCTCTTTCCAATGTCTGGGTTTCTCAAAGTACAAACAACTTCCTTCAAATTTTTCCACTTCAGGTACCTGCCCCTCTCTTGCTTTGAATCCCACACTACAACCTGCCTGAAAAATGGACTTACTGGACCTGTCATAGGACTCAAATTCTAAAGGCCTGGCTAGTGCTTCTTGCATGTTTCTTGGTTGTGCCTGTTTCACTTGCACTTTCAACTCTGCACTGTCAAGAGCATCGATGAACATGTCCCTCAAATGAATAGCCAACAGGTTAGGTGCTGCTCCAGGGTATGCCTTGTGTGCCATACTCTCCAGGCCATGAACAAGCTGCTGTAGGGATTCACCTTGAGCCCGTGCATAGGTCCGGAATCTTGCTGTGTAAACATCAGTCTGGTAAATGGTCCATATCTGAGCTGTAGTACTTCTGTTAAGGACTGATAACTGTTCCTCTTCTCTACTGACATCTGGCCAAGAATCTCCATTGCTGCACTCTTGAAGTTAGTAGCAAGCTGCACTGCCCTCTGCCTAACATCCCAACCATTGTGATCAGCCAGCAACTCAGACTGAGCACGGTAGGCTTCCGAAGATACTTTGCCATCAAATTCCTGAGGTTTCTTTTTAACTGGACTCCCATTATAGCCATGCACTTCACTGGTTTGGGGTCTTAAACTATGGTATCATAATTATGTCCAGGACTTAAAACTCCTACATTCTGATTATTCTACCCTGTACTGCTATCTTTAGATGCTTTGGATCCATCAAGATTCACCATACACTGCCCATTCTTTTCATATGCTCCCTTTTCACTAACCTGAGGCTCAGCAGTGTAATATTTCTCAACAGTATAAATTATCTTACTAATTATCTTCTCATGGTTGACTACATGCTTCAGCTGGTTATCTACATGCTGTCTACACTCCATCACTATTCCCTCACTGATTTTCAGCTGGTTGTCTACACGTTATCTGCACTCCACATTATTTCTTACGGTACATCATACTTCTGTTGCTGTAGCTCAGCATATACTTCCTCGTCCAACTGATGTTGTTCTCCCTTCATTTCCCCTATAAAAGCATCTATCTGTTCTTGCCTCCTCAGTTGTTAACTCTCTCTATTGTTCCCTGCAATGCCTCTTGAAGTCGTTCATATCATTCTTTCTGTTCTTCACTTTATGCCTGTAATTGTTCCTTGATTTCGTTCCTGACCTCTTTCTATTCTTCATTCTGTGCCTCTAATTGTACTCTTCGTGCTGTTAGTTGTGCACTTTGAGCTTGTAATAGCTTCAATGATTGCAGCCAGGGATACCTCATCCTCCTGCTGACCTTGACTCCTTGTCTGCATACTCCCTTTCTCATTGTCGAAGATTAGACTCACTGCAGCACTTTTCTAATGATCCATACTGCTGACACCGCTGTTGTGTTCTTGCCCCACACTGCCAAAGGTTCCAACAGCAGTAATTCAGTATAGGAAGGACATTGCCCAGAGAATTGTTCTTCCTAAGGTCAGCCTTTCAGTGTGCAACGAGATCGGGTCAGGCGTGGTAAATAAACACTGGCTTCATAAGTTCACTGTCTTTATTTCCCAGATAATTACACTTAATGCTTGCCACCTTCATTTCACTGTTTTCACAAGTACCGGAGCTATACATTCTTCGCTAACTGCACTGACACTGAACTAAACTCAGATTGAATTGAAAAAACTCTAATCTCTTCCTCGTCCTTTTATAAGTTTCCTGTATACTAGAATGACCTACTGCACTCTCGGAGAAGCTACAGTTACCAAATCGGAGACATCCAAAATTTCCGGAGTTTTCTTATATTGCATAAATCTAACTTATTAAGCACAAAAAATGAGATAAAATTGCATAATTTAACAATCATATAAATAAAAAATTATAGAGAAAAGGAGCACAATAATTAATGAACAACTTACAAAATAACTCTCCTCACAATAGCAGGCCAACTGGCAACGCTGACACGTAACAGAAAAATATGAGAAGTATTGAGAACCCTCCAGTACCTCCTATCTAGCAAATCCTCCTTCTCAGCAATAATGCAATGAATTAGAACAAATTCTACCACCTTCACCTCCTTTTCCTCTTCCTCCTCCAAGGGGGAAAATACACACACAAGTAACAAAATGCAGGTGACCTACCTGTGGCATTGGAAAAATTGATATGTACTGATTCCGGTGAGGCCGAGGTGGACGGGGGATAGTGACGGGGAGTGAGGACATTCTGGGATAGTGGAGGGGAGTGAGTAGGACATTCTGGGATAGTGGAGGGGAATGGGTAGAACATTCTGGGATAGTTGCAGGGGGGTGGATAGGACATTCTGGGATAGTGGAGGGGAATGGGTAGGACATTCCGGGATAGTGGAGGGGAGTGGGTAGGACATTCTGGGATAGTGGAGGGGAGTGGGTAGAACATTTTGGGATGGTGGAGGCGAGTGGGTAGGACATTCTGGGATAGTGGAGGGGAGTGGGTAGGACATTCTGGAAGGGTGGAGGAGAGTGGGTAGGACATTATGGGATGGTGGTGAGGAAGTGGGACGAATATACCTTGTAGAGATTGTTTGTGATTTTATATGCAGGGTTACATTCGCAGTGGAAAGGAAATTGGTGCTCCATTTTCGATGGCGTTGGACTCATAAAAGTTCAGTTTAACTGTTTTCCAAGTAGAACAATATTAACATGAACCTAACTGGAAATGAATCGAATCCAACTGTAAAACGTACATTAACCTAACTTACACACTTCTGGAAAAATAAATAAATAAATTGAGTAACGATCTTTTAGTAGCTAATTTCATGTAGCTCAGTGGCAGGTGACAATATTATTGCTCTACAGGCTTTCCATGGAACTGTGTGTGTGTGTGTGTGTGTGTGTGTGTGTGTGTGTGTGTGTGTGTGTGTAGACGAAGAAGAAATAAGAAACAGAATCTCGAGAGACAAAAAGGAGATGGTAATTATAATGACCCTACTGAAGGAAGTATCAGAGGATATCTGTGATAAAGATCTAGAGGAAAACAAAAGGCTAGGGAAATATTAGAGTAATAAGTCAGGGCCACTGAAAGGAACCTTCCAAAGTGTGAACACTGTAAAGGAAATATTACACACACACACACACGCACACATAATGTGTTCTTACCTAATTGTTCTTACCTAATTGTATCTTTACAGGAATGAGTCAAGCTCGTATTGTCCCGTGTCTTAGACCATATTTATCGTACATATCCTTAAATTTGTGAATTGTTTTGGCACACACTATTTCATTCGGTAGTGCATTCCATTGATCAATTGCTCTGTTTGGGAAACTGAATTTCCTTACGTCTTTATCACCTCTCTTCTTATACAGTTTTTTGCAGTGTCCTCTTGCTGATGCTTCTCCATATGTTAAGTAATCATTTATGTCTATTTTCTCCTTTCCTGATATGCACTTATATAGCATTATCATGTCACCTCTTTTCCTTCTCTCCTGTAGTGTTGGTAGATTCAGTTTATTTAGTCTTTCTTCGTAGCTTAGGTCCCTTAAGCTTGGTATCCATCTTGTAGCGGCCCTTTGAACTTTTTCAATCTTGTCTATATGCTTTTTGAGATGAGGACTCCAGACTACTGATGCATATTCCAGGGTTGGTCTAATGAATGATGTTATTATCCTTCTTAGCATGTCTTCATTTATGTATGTGAATGCTATTCTCATACTTGCAAGCAGTGTATACATGTTCCGTACCTTCTCGCTGATGTGGTCAGCCGGAGATAGTCTGTTATTGATAATCACACCTAGGTCTTTCTCTCTTTCTGATGTGTATAGGGTTTTATTTCCTAACTTATAATCCCAATCAGGTCTTTTTCCACTTTTACCAAACTTCATTACATGACACTTGTCCACATTGAATTCCATTTGCCATTTACTACTCCATTCATGAAGTTTATTTAATTCTTCTTGTAGCTCCCTACAAGAGTCTGTGCTAGTAATTCTCCTTTGTATTTTTGCATCATCTGCAAACATATTCAGATAGCTCTCATTTCCAGTATTACTGTTTATATCATTTATGTACACTAGAAACATGATTGGTGCCAGCACCGAACCCTGTGGTACTCCACTAGTCACTTCTTTCCATGATGAGTAGTTTCCTCTTAGTACTGTCCTCATTTCTCTTTTTATGAGAAAGTCTTGCATCCAACAAAACAGTTTGCCTCGAATTCCTCCTTCATGGTACAGCTTCCATAAAAGTCTTTGGTGTGGTACTGTGTCAAAAGCTTTCTTGAAATCTAAATAGATACTGTCCACCCATCCTTCCCTTTCCTGTATTGTGTTTGTTACTCTGTCATAGTAGCTCAACAGATTAATAACACATGATTTTCCTTTTCTGAAACCAAATTGTCTTTCTGTTATCATACTGTGTTCTTCTAGATGATTTACCCAAGCTTTTCTTATAAGTTTTTCTAATACATTGCTTACAACACTGGTCAGTGATACTGGTCGGTAGTTGAGAGGATTTTGTCTATTTCCTTTCTTGAATAAGGGGACTATATTTGCTTTTTTCCAAATATCAGGTAGTTTCCCTTGACTCAAGGATTTCTTGAAAATTAAAAATAATGGTTTACTTAACTCCTTTGCACATTCTCGTAACACCCAACATGAAATTTCATCAGGACCACTTGCTTTTCCTCTGTCTAATCTACTTAACTCCTCTTGTATTACTTTTTCTGCTATTTGTATATCTGGTAGTATGTGTGGACATGCGTGTTCCACATATTCCCTCTCAAATTTTTTTTCTTCTGTAAAAACTAATTGGAAATTCTTATTTAGTGCTTCACAAATATCTTTCTCTTGTGTATAAGTGATTCCCTCGTCCGTGATGGATTGTATTATATCTTTTACTTTGGTTTTGCTTCTGATATAGCTGTAAAACGGCTTTGGTTGGTCACTACATTTATTTATTATATCCTCCTCAAACTGTTTTTGGGCTTCCCTCCTTATTCTTGTATAGTCGTTTCTTGCCTGTTTGTAATTATTATACGCCCTTTCACTATTGTGTCTTCTGTATCTATTCCACAACAAATCTCTTCTTTCTTTTGATTTTTTACATTCTGTATTGAACCATTTCTGTATTTTCTTATCTGCTTCTTTGTGCTGTGGGATGTACTTCTGGACTCCTATTTCATAAAATTCATAAAATTTTTTATATACAGCATTTAAATCTTGTCCTCTAAGCTCATTTTCCCAATCAACTTCTAAGAAATACTTCTTTAGGTCTTGATAATTTCCCTTTTTATAGTTTAGTCTCTTTTTGTAACTGTCATTGCTGTTTACTATGTCATATACTATCCTGAAGTTATAATTTAGTACTGCATGATCGCTTTTGCCGAGTGGAGGGTGATATATTAAACTGTCAATGTCATTTTCTTGCCTAGTAAATATTAGATCTAGCACTGAAGGTACATCAAGTCCACTTTTTCTAGTGGTTTCCCTCACATGTTGCGTTAAGAAAAACTCTTGTACGAGATCCAGGAGCTTTTGGTCCCAACAGTTTTCTTGGCTATTTATATCAAGAGTATTCCAATTTATATTTGTATTGAAATCCCCAGTTAGTATAATTCTTTCCGATTTCTCTTCCATTTTATGTAGCAAGGATCTTATACTCTGAATTGTACTCTCCGCCAGGTCCTCATATTCGTCTCTTTCCCATGTGTTTGATCTGGGTGGCATATACAAATTGGCTACAATTACTTTACCTTCAGATGTGTCGATCTCTACTGCAATCAGTTCTACTTGTGATGGTATATCTAGGTTTATTTCCTTGACTTTTAGATTTTTCTAAGTTAATATTATAATTCCTCCTCCTTTTTTTAAATTTCTGTCTCTTCTCCATATATTGTATTCCTCTAAGTTTAGTATGTCATTGGATATCCTTGGTGTTAATTTTGTCTCAGTTAGGCATATTATTTGTGGTTCATTTTCTCTGACATAATCATTCATCTCTAGTAATTTAGATACCATTCTATCCACATTTGAGTACGTCAACTTTATCATCTTGTTTATATACTTTTCATGACATGGTTCTACTAACCTCCTCCTTTTTCTTCCATCCTGTTTGTGTACCACTTTCGTACCTGCAATCCTATTACTTTGTAAAAAAAATTTCTTCTTGTCCTCTTCTGATCTTCCCCCATTTTTTGTTTTTGCTTTCTCCCTTTTCTCTTTCAGTAATTCCAGTTCCTCTTGTGTTAGACATCTTTTTATCCATACATTTTTGAACCCCTCTTTTTCCATAAGATTCTTTGCATTTTTTAGTATCTCTTCCACAGTGTTTACACTCTGGAAAGTCACCTTTAGAGGTCTTGCCTTGCTTTTCTCGTATTTCCCTAACCTTTTGTGTTCCTCTATGTCTTTACTACAGATTTCCTCTGATACTTCTTTCAGTAAGCTCATTACATTTGCCATCTCTTTTTTGTCTCTAGTGATTTTGTTTTTAATTTCTTCCTCTTCTATACCAGTGATTACTATTGATTTATTTATTTCTACTGAATCTCTGACTAACTTTGGATTGTTTTGGATTATTCTTTTCACTTCCTTTTTAATGTTTTTTTCCTCCACCCTTGTTTCTAAGTCTTTCTTTACTTTCACCATTTCAGCATACGTGATTTCTACATCATTTTTGTAGCTTTGCACAGCTTCGTTCACCTGTGTTATCTTCTCCTCAATATCACTGCTCTGGTCCATAAGACTGCTTGCTTGTCTAATTGTCTCTGTGTCATTTTTTAACTCTTCCATAACACTCTCGTGATTAACTACTGTACTTCCCATTTCACTCACTTTCTTCCTAAGGGTATTCACTTCCACTGTTAGTTCACTGATGGTTGTGTCTTTCTTATTGGCCTCCCTTCCCAGTTTTTCTATCTCTTCCTTTTGCAAGTGCATTTGCTTCTTTATTTCATCAATTTCATTTTTGAAAGCCATTTCTAGTTTGTGTACACGTTCAACCAGTCTATTGTGAGTCTCCACTTCAACTAGTTCTTGGTAGAAATCATCATTTTGCTTTTTACTTTTATCCCTTTTCTTTTCCAAAGTTGTTTTCCTGAAGTATGTATCCATTTTGTAAAACTAAATGAACAGAGTGTGTACTTACAAATAATGCACGCTTTCCCCGTCTTGCTGTAGTATAAACAAACCCAGCTGACTCAACGCATCGTGGTTCTATGTTCTGTTTGATCCAGTCTAATTTAAACTTATTATTTCTTTGCCTTTTAATAATGAAAAATCATTTAGTCTAACCTGGTACAGAGCTTGACTCATTCAAAGATACTTATTTAGGTAATGCCTCTGGCCGTGTTGAGCTGCTATGGAGCGCCGGTACAGACGTCCACCTCCGACGATGGCGTGTGTGTTCTTACCTAATTGTTCTTACCTAATTGTATCTTTACAGGAATGAGTCAAGCTCGTATTGTCCCGTGTCTTAGACCATATATATCGTACATATTCTTAAATTTGTGAATTGTTTTGGCACACACTATTTCATTCGGTAGTGCATTCCATTGATCAATTGCTCTGTTTGGGAAACTGAATTTCCTTACGTCTTTATCACCTCTCTTCTTATGCAGTTTTTTGCAGTGTCCTCTTGCTGATGCTTCTCCATATGTTAAGTAATCATTTATGTCTATTTTCTCCTTTCCTGATATGCACTTATATAGCATTATCATGTCACCTCTTTTCCTTCTCTCCTGTAGTTTTTATTTTTTTTTATTTTTATGCGAGGAAGAAGGAACCAAAGGCCATGAGCCCGCAGTAACAGTTCCCTCCAAGAGAAAAACAAAATACAATAGAGAGCCAAATTCAAGATCCGATCATTTTGATATGCCTGGACACACTGCGTTTGAAAGACTGGAGATCATAGGCAGGAGGAAATACCGACAGAGGGAAACAGTTCCAGAGCTGACCTGTTGCATGAATGAAAGACTGGGAGCAACGGTTAACTCTTGCATTAGAGAGTTGGACAGAAAAGGGATGAGAGTTTGCTGCCAGACGGGTGCTACGCGCCCGTCGTAGAGGTGGAGGAATGCAAGCAGACAGTTCAGAGGAGCAGGGACCATTAAAGTAGCGATAGAAAAGAGATAAAGATGCAACAGTGCGGCGAAGAGACAGAGGTTGAAGGAAGTCAGTAAGAGGAGGAGAGTTAATGAGACGAAAAGCCTTTGACTCCACCCTATTGAGAAGAGCTGTATGTGGGGAGCCTCCCCACACATGAGAGTTGTACTCCACACAGGGGCGGATAAAATCCCTGTATAGAGTCAACAATTGTGCAGGGGTAAAGAAAGAGCGGAGTCGGCTTAGCAAACCCAATCTCTTGGAAGCAGATTTTACAAGAGATGTAATATGATCTTTCCAAGATAAGTCCCGAGTAAATGAAACCCCCAGCATGTTCAAGGATGATGCAGGATTAATCTGAATATTATTAGACATTAGTGGGTATACCTGTGGAAGATTTTGTCGGGTTGATAGGTGTAAGAACTGAGTCTTAGAAGCATTAAAGACAACCATATTATTTTTACCCCAGTCAGAGATATGAGCCAAGTCAGACATTAGGTGTGCCATAGCCTCATCCCTTGTTTCTTGAAGTAACTGTTGAGATGGGCGTTCCGGGAACCGAATGGAAAGGTGAAGGGTGGAGTCATCAGCGTATGAGTGGATAGGGTTAGATGTACAGCTTAGAAGATCATTGATGAATAAAAGGAAGAGGGTTGGTGATAGGACAGAGCCCTGAGGAACACCACTGTTGATAGATCTAGGAGAAGAACGATGGCCGTCTACGACAGCAGCTATAGAACGACCAGAAAGGAAGCTAGCGATGAAGGTACAGGTAGAAGGATAGAAACCGTAGGAGGGCAGTTTGGAAATTAAAGATTTATGCCAGACTCGATCGAAAGCCTTTGAGATGTCAAGTGCAATGGCAAAGCTTTCGCCAAAGTCCCGAAAGGAGGATGACCAGGAGTCTGAAAGGTAGGTGAGAAGATCGCCAGTGGAGCGTTCCTGACGGAACCCATACTGACGATCGGAAAGAAGGTTGTGATAGGAAAGATGCCTTAAAATTTTTTTATTAAGAATTGACTCGAAAACTTTTGAAATACAGGACGTTAAAGCAATTGGATGATAGTTGGAGGGTTGGGAGTGGTCACCCTTCTTTGGGACTGGCTGAATGAGAGCAAACTTCCAGCAAGAAGGAAAGGTACAAGTTGACAGACAAAGGCGAAATAGTTTGCCTAGGCAGGGTGTAAGCACAGAAGCACAGTTTTTGAGAACAACAGGAGGGACCCCATCAGGCCCATATGCCTTGTTAGTACTGAGGCCAGTAATGGCAGAAAATACATCAACTGAAGAAATTTTAATGTCAGCCATGAGGAAGTCAGAGGGGGGAAGTGATGGAGGAACAGCACCGGAATCGTCTAAGGTGGAATTGGAGGAGAAAGTCTGTGCGAAGAGATCTGCTTTATCAGTAGAAGAAATAGCTACAGAACCATCAGAGTAGAAAAGAGGAGGGAAGGATGATGAGGTAAAGTTGTTAGAAAGATTTTTGGCAAGGTGCCAGAAGGAGCGGGAAGAATTCGAGTTGGAGAGTTGAGAGCATTTAGTATGGATGAAATTATTTTTAGTAGAGCGAAGAACAGACTTAGCACGATTCCGGGCAGAAACGTAAAGATTATGTGATTCAGGGGTGGGTTGGCTCCGGTACCTTTTGTAGGCCTTCTCCTTGTTGCGGACAGCATTAGAACAAGCGTGATTAAACCAAGGCTTTCTTGCGTTAGTCAAAGGATATGAGAGAGGAATGTATGCTTCCATGCCCGAGAGAATAACCTCCGTAATGCACAAGGCACACTCAGATGGCTCACGGCCATGGAAGCAATAATCATTCCAGGGAAAATCAAAGAAGTACTGCCTGAGGGCCTCCCAGTCCGCAGCTCCAAAATGCCAGAGACGAAGTTTCCCTGGAGGGTCCGCAGGCCGTACTGGAGCGATAGGACAGGTTAAGGTAATAAGGTTGTGATCGGAGGAGCCCAACGGAGAGAAAAGATTAACAGAGTAAGCAGAAGGATTAGTTGTGAGGAAGAGGTCAAGTATGTTGGAGCTCTCTCCAAGGCGGTCAGGGATACGGGTAGGGTGCTGTACAAGCTGCTCTAGGTCATTAAGGATAGAAAAGATGTAGGCTTGTTCACCAGGTGGATCCGTGAAAGGAGAGGAGAGCCAAAGGTGGTGGTGAACATTGAAATCTCCAAGAATGGAGATTTCAGAGAAAGGAGAAATGGACAGAATGTGTTCCATCGTAGAAGTAAGATAGTCGAAGAATTTTTGATAGTCAGTAGAATTAGGGGATAAGTAAACAGCACAGATATATTTAGTCAGAGAATGACAGGAAAGCCGAAGCCAGAGAGTGGAGAATTCAGAAGAATCAAGTTCAGGAACACGAGAGCAAGATAAGTCGTTGCGTATGTATACACAACAGCCACCTTTGGCTTTGAAATGAGTATAGAGAAAGTAGGAGGATACAGAAAAGGGTTTGCTGTCAGTTGCCTCAGACAGCTGAGTCTCCGTTAGAAAAAGAAGGTGAGGTTTAGAGGAGGAGAGGTGGTGCTCTACAGAGCGAAAGTTAGATGAAAGGCCGCGAATGTTGCAGAAATGAAGAAGAAGAGAGTCAGACAGTGGTTCCAGGCACCTCGAGTCGTCACCGGGAGAAGGGCAGATGGCGGGGGCATTTATGGTCCCCCCCCCTGGGGACTCCGAGGCTGGGTGAATTGACGCCATTTTGGTAAATTTTGAATAGGAAGTGTAGTGTGTACTGTGCATGTAGTTTGGTGAAGATAGATAGAGAAATTTGTACTGGAGAGCATGCTGGCCTACTCTCTGTGTAACTGAGACACTGAAAAAGTTCAGCAAAGGTAGTGTTGGTAGATTCAGTTTATTTAGGCTTTCTTCGTAGCTTAGGTCCCTTAAGCTTGGTATCCATCTTGTAGCGGCCCTTTGAACTTTTTCAATCTTGTCTATATGCTTTTTGAGATGAGGACTCCAGACTACTGATGCATATTCCAGGGTTGGTCTAATGAATGATGTTATTATCCTTTTTAGCATGTCTTCATTTATGTATGTGAATGCTATTCTCATATTTGCAAGCAGTGTATACATGTTCCGTACCTTCTCGCTGATGTGGTCAGCCGGAGATAGTCTGTTATTGATAATCACACCTAGGTCTTTCTCTCTTTCTGATGTGTATAGGGTTTTATTTCCTAACTTATACTCCCAATCAGGTCTTTTTCCACTTTTACCAAACTTGATTACATGACACTTGTCCACATTGAATTCCATTTGCCATTTACTACTCCATTCATGAAGTTTATTTAATTCTTCTTGTAGCTCCCTACAAGAGTCTGTGCTAGTAATTCTCCTTTGTATTTTTGCATCATCTGCAAACATATTCAGATAGCTCTCATTTCCAGTATTACTGTTTATATCATTTATGTACACTAGAAACATGATTGGTGCCAGCACCGAACCCTGTGGTACTCCACTAGTCACTTCTTTCCATGATGAGTAGTTTCCTCTTAGTACTGTCCTCATTTCTCTTTTTATGAGAAAGTCTTGCATCCAACAAAACAGTTTGCCTCGAATTCCTCCTTCATGGTACAGCTTCCATAAAAGTCTTTGGTGTGGTACTGTGTCAAAAGCTTTCTTGAAATCTAAATAGATACTGTCCACCCATCCTTCCCTTTCCTGTATTGTGTTTGTTACTCTGTCATAGTAGCTCAACAGATTAGTAACACATGATTTTCCTTTTCTGAAACCAAACTGTCTTTCTGTTATCATACTGTGTTCTTCTAGATGATTTACCCAAGCTTTTCTTATAAGTTTTTCTAATACCTTGCTTACAATACTGGTCAGTGATACTGGTCGGTAGTTGAGAGGATTTTGTCTATTTCCTTTCTTGAATCAGGGGACTATATTTGCTTTTTTCCAAATATCAGGTAGTTTCCCTTGACTCAAGGATTTCTTGAAAATTAAAAATAATGGTTTACTTAACTCCTTTGCACATTCTCGTAACACCCAACATGAAATTTCATCAGGACCACTTGCTTTTCCTCTGTCTAATCTACTTAACTCCTCTTGTATTACTTTTTCTGCTATTTGTATATCTGGTAGTATGTGTGGACATGCGTGTTCCACATATTCCCTCTCAAAATTTTTTTCTTCTGTAAAAACTAATTGGAAATTCTTATTTAGTGCTTCACAAATATCTTTCTCTTGTGTATAAGTGATTCCCTCGTCCGTGATGGATTGTATTATATCTTTTACTTTGGTTTTGCTTCTGATATAGCTGTAAAACGGCTTTGGTTGGTCACTACATTTATTTATTGTATCCTCCTCAAACTGTTTTTGGGCTTCCCTCCTTATTCTTGTATAGTCGTTTCTTGCCTGTTTGAAATTATTATACGCCCTTTCACTATTGTGTCTTCTGTATCTATTCCACAACAAATCTCTTCTTTCTTTTGATTTTATACATTCTGTATTGAACCATTTCTGTATTTTCTTATCTGCTTCTTTGTGCTGTGGGATGTACTTCTGGACTCCTATTTCATAAAATTCATAAAATTTTTTATATACAGCATTTAAATTTTGTCCTCTAAGCTCATTTTCCCAATCAACTTCTAAGAAATACTTCTTTAGGTCTTGATAATTTCCCTTTTTATAGTTTAGTCTCTTTTTGTAACTGTCATTGCTGTTTACTGTCATATGCTATCCTGAAGTTATAATTTAGTACTGCATGATCGCTTTTGCCGAGTGGAGGGTGATATATTAAACTGTCAATGTCATTTTCTTGCCTAGTAAATATTAGAGCTAGCACTGAAGGTACATCAAGTCCACTTTTTCTAGTGGTTTCCCTCACATGTTGCGTTAAGAAAAACTCTTGTACGAGATCCAGGAGCTTTTGGTCCCAACAGTTTTCTTGGTTATTTATATCTAGAGTATTCCAATTTATATTTGTATTGAAATCCCCAGTTAGTATAATTCTTTCCGATTTCTCTTCCATTTTATGTAGCAAGGATCTTATACTCTGAATTGTACTCTCCGCCAGGTCCTCATATTCGTCTCTTTCCCATGTGTTTGATCTGGGTGGCATATACAAATTGGCTACAATTACTTTACCTTCAGATGTGTCGATCTCTACTGCAATCAGTTCTACTTGTGATGGTATATCTAGGTTTATTTCCTTGACTTTTAGATTTTTCTAAGTTAATATTATAATTCCTCCTCCTTTTTTTAAATTTCTGTCTCTTCTCCATATATTGTATTCCTCTAAGTTTAGTATGTCATTGGATATCCTTGGTGTTAATTTTGTCTCAGTTAGGCATATTATTTGTGGTTCATTTTCTCTGACATAATCATTCATCTCTAGTAATTTAGATACCATTCCATCCACATTTGAGTACATCAACTTTATCATCTTGTTTATATACTTTTCATGACATGGTTCTACTAACCTCCTCCTTTTTCTTCCATCCTGTTTGTGTACCACTTTCGTACCTGCAATCCTATTACTTTGTAAAAAAATTTCTTCTTGTCCTCTTCTGATCTTCCCCCATTTTTTGTTTTTGCTTCCTCCCTTTTCTCTTTCAGTAATTCCAGTTCCTCTTGTGTTAGACATCTTTTTATCCATACATTTTTGAACCCCTCTTTTTCCATAAGATTCTTTGCATTTTTTAGTATCTCTTCCACAGTGTTTACACTCTGGAAAGTCACCTTTAGAGGTCTTGTCTTGCTTTTCTCGTATTTCCCTAACCTTTTGTGTTCCTCTATGTCTTTACTACAGATTTCCTCTGATACTTCTTTCAGTAAGCTCATTACATTTGCCATCTCCTTTTTGTCTCTAGTGATTTTGTTTTTAATTTCTTCCTCTTCTATACCAGTGATTACTATTGATTTATTTATTTCTACTGAATCTCTGACTAACTTTGGATTGTTTTGGATTATTCTTTTCACTTCCTTTTTAATGTTTTTTTCCTCCACCCTTGTTTCTAAGTCTTTCTTTACTTTCACCATTTCAGCATACGTGATTTCTACATCATTTTTGTAGCTTTGCACAGCTTCGTTCACCTGTGTTATCTTCTCCTCAATATCACTGCTCTGGTCCATAAGACTGCTTGCTTGTCTAATTGTCTCTGTGTCATTTTTTAACTCTTCCATAACACTCTCGTGATTAACTACTGTACTTCCCATTTCACTCACTTTCTTCCTAAGGGTATTCACTTCCACTGTTAGTTCACTGATGGTTGTGTCTTTCTTATTGGCCTCCCTTCCCAGTTTTTCTATCTCTTCCTTTTGCAAGTGCATTTGCTTCTTTATTTCATCAATTTCATTTTTGAAAGCCATTTCTAGTTTGTGTACACGTTCAACCAGTCTATTGTGAGTCTCCACTTCAACCAGTTCTTGGTAGAAATCATCATTTTGCTTTTTACTTTTATCCCTTTTCTTTTCCAAATTTGTTTTCCTGAAGTATGTATCCATTTTGTAAAACTAAATGAACAGAGTGTGTACTTACAAATAATGCACGCTTTCCCCGTCTTGCTGTAGTATAAACAAACCCAGCTGACTCAACGCATCGTGGTTCTATGTTCTGTTTGATCCAGTCTTATTTAAACTTATTATTTCTTTGCCTTTTAATAATGAAAAATCATTTAGTCTAACCTGGTACAGAGCTTGACTCATTCAAAGATACTTATTTAGGTAATGCCTCTGGCCGTGTTGAGCTGCTATGGAGCGCCGGTACAGACGTCCACCTCCGACGATGCCGTGTGTGTTCTTACCTAATTGTTCTTACCTAATTGTATCTTTACAGGAATGAGTCAAGCTCGTATTGTCCCGTGTCTTAGACCATATATATCGTACATATCCTTAAATTTGTGAATTGTTTTGGCACACACTATTTCATTCGGTAGTGCATTCCATTAATCAATTGCTCTGTTTGGGAAACTGAATTTCCTTACGTCTTTATCACCTCTCTTCTTATGCAGTTTTTTGCAGTGTCCTCTTGCTGATGCTTCTCCATATGTTAAGTAATCATTTATGTCTATTTTCTCCTTTCCTGATATGCACTTATATAGCATTATCATGTCACCTCTTTTCCTTCTCTCCTGTAGTGTTGGTAGATTCAGTTTATTTAGTCTTTCTTCGTAGCTTAGGTCCCTTAAGCTTGGTATCCATCTTGTAGCGGCCCTTTGAACTTTTTCAATCTTGTCTATATGCTTTTTGAGATGAGGACTCCAGACTACTGATGCATATTCCAGGGTTGGTCTAATGAATGATGTTATTATCCTTTTTAGCATGTCTTCATTTATGTATGTGAATGCTATTCTCATATTTGCAAGCAGTGTATACATGTTCCGTACCTTCTCGCTGATGTGGTCAGCCGGAGATAGTCTGTTATTGATAATCACACCTAGGTCTTTCTCTCTTTCTGATGTGTATAGGGTTTTATTTCCTAACTTATAATCCCAATCAGGTCTTTTTCCACTTTTACCAAACTTCATTACATGACACTTGTCCACATTGAATTCCATTTGCCATTTACTACTCCATTCATGAAGTTTATTTAATTCTTCTTGTAGCTCCCTACAAGAGTCTGTGCTAGTAATTCTCCTTTGTATTTTTACATCATCTGCAAACATATTCAGATAGCTCTCATTTCCAGTATTACTGTTTATATCATTTATGTACACTAGAAACATGATTGGTGCCAGCACCGAACCCTGTGGTACTCCACTAGTCACTTCTTTCCATGATGAGTAGTTTCCTCTTAGTACTGTCCTCATTTCTCTTTTTATGAGAAAGTCTTGCATCCAACAAAACAGTTTGCCTCGAATTCCTCCTTGATGGTACAGCTTCCATAAAAGTCTTTGGTGTGGTACTGTGTCAAAAGCTTTCTTGAAATCTAAATAGATACTGTCCACCCATCCTTCCCTTTCCTGTATTGTGTTTGTTACTCTGTCATAGTAGCTCAACAGATTAGTAACACATGATTTTCCTTTTCTGAAACCAAACTGTCTTTCTGTTATCATACTGTGTTCTTCTAGATGATTTACCCAAGCTTTTCTTATAAGTTTTTCTAATACCTTGCTTACAACACTGGTCAGTGATACTGGTCGGTAGTTGAGAGGATTTTGTCTATTTCCTTTCTTGAATAAGGGGACTATATTTGCTTTTTTCCAAATATCAGGTAGTTTCCCTTGACTCAAGGATTTCTTGAAAATTAAAAATAATGGTTTACTTAACTCCTTTGCACATTCTCGTAACACCCAACATGAAATTTCATCAGGACCACTTGCTTTTCCTCTGTCTAATCTACTTAACTCCTCTTGTATTACTTTTTCTGCTATTTGTATATCTGGTAGTATGTGTGGACATGCGTGTTCCACATATTCCCTCTCAAAATTTTTTTCTTCTGTAAAAACTAATTGGAAATTCTTATTTAGTGCTTCACAAATATCTTTCTCTTGTGTATAAGTGATTCCCTCGTCCGTGATGGATTGTATTATATCTTTTACTTTGGTTTTGCTTCTGATATAGCTGTAAAACGGCTTTGGTTGGTCACTACATTTATTTATTATATCCTCCTCAAACTGTTTTTGGGCTTCCCTCCTTATTCTTGTATAGTCGTTTCTTGCCTGTTTGTAATTATTATACGCCCTTCCACTTTTGTGTCTTCTGTATCTATTCCACAACAAATCTCTTCTTTCTTTTGATTTTTTACATTCTGTATTGAACTATTTCTGTATTTTCTTATCTGCTTCTTTGTGCTGTGGGATGTACTTCTGGACTCCTATTTCATAAAATTCATAAAAATTTTTATATACAGCATTTAAATCTTGTCCTCTAAGCTCATTTTCCCAATCAACTTCTAAGAAATACTTCTTTAGGTCTTGATAATTTCCCTTTTTATAGTTTAGTCTCTTTTTGTAACTGTCATTGCTGTTTACTATGTCATATGCTATCCTGAAGTTATAATTTAGTACTGCATGATCGCTTTTGCCGAGTGGAAGGTGATATATTAAACTGTCAATGTCATTTTCTTGCCTAGTAAATATTAGATCTAGCACTGAAGGTACATCAAGTCCACTTTTTCTAGTGGTTTCCCTCACATGTTGCGTTAAGAAAAACTCTTGTACGAGATCCAGGAGCTTTTGGTCCCAACAGTTTTCTTGGCTATTTATATCTAGAGTATTCCAATTTATATTTGTATTGAAATCCCCAGTTAGTATAATTCTTTCCGATTTCTCTTCCATTTTATGTAGCAAGGATCTTATACTCTGAATTGTACTCTCCGCCAGGTCCTCATATTCGTCTCTTTCCCATGTGTTTGATCTGGGTGGCATATACAAATTGGATACAATTACTTTACCTTCAGATGTGTCGATCTCTACTGCAATCAGTTCTACTTGTGATGGTATATCTAGGTTTATTTCCTTGACTTTTAGATTTTTCTAAGTTAATATTATAATTCCTCCTCCTTTTTTTAAATTTCTGTCTCTTCTCCATATATTGTATTCCTCTAAGTTTAGTATGTCATTGGATATCCTTGGTGTTAATTTTGTCTCAGTTAGGCATATTATTTGTGGTTCATTTTCTCTGACATAATCATTCATCTCTAGTAATTTAGATACCATTCCATCCACATTTGAGTACATCAACTTTATCATCTTGTTTATATACTTTTCATGACATGGTTCTACTAACCTCCTCCTTTTTCTTCCATCCTGTTTGTGTACCACTTTCGTACCTGCAATCCTATTACTCTGTAAAAAAAATTTCTTCTTGTCCTTTTCTGATCTTCCCCCATTTTTTGTTTTTGCTTCCTCCCTTTTCTCTTTCAGTAATTCCAGTTCCTCTTGTGTTAGACATCTTTTTATGCATACATTTTTGAACCCCTCTTTTTCCATAAGATTCTTTGCATTTTTTAGTATCTCTTCCACAGTGTTTACACTCTGGAAAGTCACCTTTAGAGGTCTTGTCTTGCTTTTCTCGTATTTCCTTAACCTTTTGTGTTCCACTATGTCTTTACTACAGATTTCCTTTGATACTTCTTTCAGTAAGCTCATTACATTTGCCATCTCCTTTTTGTCTCTAGTGATTTTGTTTTTAATTTCTTCCTCTTCTATACCAGTGATTACTATTGATTTATTTATTTCTACTGAATCTCTGACTAACTTTGGATTGTTTTGGATTATTCTTTTCACTTCCTTTTTAATGTTTTTTTCCTTCACCCTTGTTTCTAAGTCTTTCTTTACTTTCACCATTTCAGCATACGTGATTTCTACATCATTTTTGTAGCTTTGCACAGCTTCGTTCACCTGTGTTATCTTCTCCTCAATATCACTGCTCTGGTCCATAAGACTGCTTGCTTGTCTAATTGTCTCTGTGTCATTTTTTAACTCTTCCATAACACTCTCGTGATTAACTACTGTACTTCCCATTTCACTCACTTTCTTCCTAAGGGTATTCACTTCCACTGTTAGTTCACTGATGGTTGTGTCTTTCTTATTGGCCTCCCTTCCCAGTTTTTCTATCTCTTCCTTTTGCAAGTGCATTTGCTTCTTTATTTCATCAATTTCATTATTGAAAGCCATTTCTAGTTTGTGTACACGTTCAACCAGTCTATTGTGAGTCTCCACTTCAACCAGTTCTTGGTAGAAATCATCATTTTGCTTTTTACTTTTATCCCTTTTCTTTTCCAAATTTGTTTTCCTGAAGTATGTATCCATTTTGTAAAACTAAATGAACAGAGTGTGTCATTCATTCATTCATTCATTGCCAGACGCCATGTATCCCAGACAGGGTGGCCAAGGGCTTAGAGTTAGTTGTTTTACAGGGAGGGGCACTAATCCTCCACCAACCCCACTTGACGTAGGGATACTTACAAATAATGCACGCTTTCCCCGTCTTGCTGTAGTATAAACAAACCCAGCTGACTCAACGCATCGTGGTTCTATGTTCTGTTTGATCCAGTCTTATTTAAACTTATTATTTCTTTGCCTTTTAATAATGAAAAATCATTTAGTCTAACCTGGTACAGAGCTTGACTCATTCAAAGATACTTATTTAGGTAATGCCTCTGGCCGTGTTAAGCTGCTATGGAGCGCCGGTACAGACGTCCACCTCCGACGATGCCGTGTGTGTTCTTACCTAATTGTTCTTACCTAATTGTATCTTTACAGGAATGAGTCAAGCTCGTATTGTCCCGTGTCTTAGACCATATATATCGTACATATCCTTAAATTTGTGAATTGTTTTGGCACACACTATTTCATTCGGTAGTGCATTCCATTGATCAATTGCTCTGTTTGGGAAACTGAATTTCCTTACGTCTTTATCACCTCTCTTCTTATGCAGTTTTTTGCAGTGTCCTCTTGCTGATGCTTCTCCATATGTTAAGTAATCATTTATGTCTATTTTCTCCTTTCCTGATATGCACTTATATAGCATTATCATGTCACCTCTTTTCCTTCTCTCCTGTAGTGTTGGTAGATTCAGTTTATTTAGTCTTTCTTCGTAGCTTAGGTCCCTTAAGCTTGGTATCCATCTTGTAGCGGCCCTTTGAACTTTTTCAATCTTGTCTATATGCTTTTTGAGATGAGGACTCCAGACTACTGATGCATATTCCAGGGTTGGTCTAATGAATGATGTTATTATCCTTTTTAGCATGTCTTCATTTATGTATGTGAATGCTATTCTCATATTTGCAAGCAGTGTATACATGTTCCGTACCTTCTCGCTGATGTGGTCAGCCGGAGATAGTCTGTTATTGATAATCACACCTAGGTCTTTCTCTCTTTCTGATGTGTATAGGGTTTTATTTCCTAACTTATAATCCCAATCAGGTCTTTTTCCACTTTTACCAAACTTCATTACATGACACTTGTCCACATTGAATTCCATTTGCCATTTACTACTCCATTCATGAAGTTTATTTAATTCTTCTTGTAGCTCCCTACAAGAGTCTGTGCTAGTAATTCTCCTTTGTATTTTTACATCATCTGCAAACATATTCAGATAGCTCTCATTTCCAGTGTTACTGTTTATATCATTTATGTACACTAGAAACATGATTGGTGCCAGCACCGAACCCTGTGGTACTCCACTAGTCACTTCTTTCCATGATGAGTAGTTTCCTCTTAGTACTGTCCTCATTTCTCTTTTTATGAGAAAGTCTTGCATCCAACAAAACAGTTTGCCTCGAATTCCTCCTTGATGGTACAGCTTCCATAAAAGTCTTTGGTGTGGTACTGTGTCAAAAGCTTTCTTGAAATCTAAATAGATACTGTCCACCCATCCTTCCCTTTCCTGTATTGTGTTTGTTACTCTATCATAGTAGCTCAACAGATTAGTAACACATGATTTTCCTTTTCTGAAACCAAACTGTCTTTCTGTTATCATACTGTGTTTTTCTAGATGATTTACCCAAGCTTTTCTTATAAGTTTTTCTAATACCTTGCTTACAACACTAGTCAGTGATACTGGTCGGTAGTTGAGAGGATTTTGTCTATTTCCTTTCTTGAATCAGGGGACTATATTTGCTTTTTTCCAAATATCAGGTACTTTCCCTTGACTCAAGGATTTCTTGAAAATTAAAAATAATGGTTTACTTAACTCCTTTGCACATTCTCGTAACACCCAACATGAAATTTCGTCAGGACCACTTGCTTTTCCTCTGTCTAATTTACTTAACTACTCTTGTATTACTTTTTCTGCTATTTGTATATCTGGTAGTATGTGTGGACATGCGTGTTCCACATAGTCCCTCTCAAAATTTTTTTCTTCTGTAAAAACTAATTGGAAATTCTTATTTAGTGCTTCACAAATATCTTTCTCTTGTGTATAAGTGATTCCCTCGTCCGTGATGGATTGTATTATATCTTTTACTTTGGTTTTGCTTCTGATATAGCTGTAAAACAGCTTTGGTTGATCACTACTTTTATTTATTATATCCTCCTCAAACTGTTTTTGGGCTTCCCTCCTTATTCTTGTATAGTCGTTTCTTGCCTGTTTGTAATTATTATACGCCCTTTCACTATTGTGTCTTCTGTATCTATTCCACAACAAATCTCTTCTTTCTTTTGATTTTTTACATTCTGTATTGAACCATTTCTGTATTTTCTTATCTGCTTCTTTGTGCTGTGGGATGTACTGTACTTCTGGACTCCTATTTCATAAAATTCACAAAATTTTTTATATACAGCATTTAAATTTTGTCCTCTAAGCTCATTTTCCCAATCAACTTCTAAGAAATACTTCTTTAGGTCTTGATAATTTCCCTTTTTATAGTTTAGTCTCTTTTTGTAACTGTCAGTGCTGTTTACTATGTCATATGCTATCCTGAAGTTATAATTTAGTACTGCATGATCGCTTTTGCCGAGTGGAGGGTGATATATTAAACTGTCAATGTCATTTTCTTGCCTAGTAAATATTAGATCTAGCACTGAAGGTACATCAAGTCTTCTTTTTCTAGTGGTTTCCCTCACGTGTTGCGTTAAGAAATACTCTTGTACGAGATCCAGGAGCTTTTGGTCCCAAGAGCTTTCTTGGCTATTTATATCTAGAGTATTCCAATTTATATTTGTATTGAAATCCCCAGTTATTATAATTCTTTCCGATTTCTCTTCCATTTTATGTAGCAAGGATCTTATACTCTGAATTGTACTCTCTGCCAGGTCCTCATATTCGTCTCTTTCCCATGTGTTTGATCTGGGTGGCATATACAAATTGGCAACAATTACTTTACCTTCAGATGTGTCGACCTCTACTGCAATCAGTTCTACTTGTGATGGTATATCTAGGTTTATTTCCTTGACTTTTAGATTTTTCTTAGTTAATATTATAATTCCTCCTCCTTTTTTTAAATTTCTGTCTCTTCTCCATATATTGTATTCCTCTAAGTTTAGTATGTCATTGGATATCCTTGGTGTTAATTTTGTCTCAGGCATATTATTTGTGATTCATTTTCTCTGACATAATCATTCATCTCTAGTAATTTAGATACCATTCCATCCACATTTGAGTACATCAACTTTATCATCTTGTTTATGTACTTGTCATGACATGGTTCTACTAACTTCCTCCTTTTTCTTCCATCCTGTTTGTGTACCACTTTCGTACCTGCAATCCTATTACTTTGTAAAAAAAATTTCTTCTTGTCCTCCTTTGATCTTCCCTCATTTTTTGTTTTGCTTCCTCCCTTTTCTCTTTCAGTAATTCCAGTTCCTCTTCTGTTAGACATCTTTTTATCCATACATTTTTTAACTCCTCTTTTTCCATAAGATTCTTTGCATTTTTTAGTATCTCTTCCACAGTGTTTACACTCTGGAAAGTCACCTTTAGAGGTCTTGTCTTGCTTTTCTCGTATTTCCCTAACCTTTTGTGTTCCTCTATGTCTTTACTACAGATTTCCTCTGATACTTCTTTCAGTAAGCTCATTACATTTGCCATCTCCTTTTTGTCTCTAGTGATTTTGTTTTTAATTTCTTCCTCTTCTATACCAGTGATTACTATTGATTTATTTATTTCTACTGAATCTCTGACTAACTTTGGATTGTTTTGGATTATTCTTTTCACTTCCTTTTAATGTTTTTTTCCTCCACCCTTGTTTCTAAGTCTTTCTTTACTTTCACCATTTCAGCATACGTGATTTCTACATCATTTTTGTAGCTCTGCACAGGTTCATTCACCTGTGTTATCTTCTCTTCAATATCACTGCTCTGGTCCATAAGACTGCTTGCTTGTCTAATTGTCTCTGTGTCATTTTTTAACTCTTCCATAACACTCTCGTGATTAACTACTGTACTTCCCATTTCACTCACTTTCTTCCTAAGGGTATTCAATTCCACTGTTAGTTCACTGATGGTTGTGTCTTTCTTATTGGCCTCCCTTCCCAGTTTTTCTATCTCTTCCTTTTGCAAGTGCATTTGCTTCTTTATTTCATCAATTTCATTTTTGAAAGCCATTTCTAGTTTGTGTACACGTTCAACCAGTCTATTGTGAGTCTCCACTTCAACTAGTTCTTGGTAGAAATCATCATTTTGCTTTTTACTTTTATCCCTTTTCTTTTCCAAATTTGTTTTACTGAAGTATGTATCCATTTTGTAATACTAAATGAACAGAGTATGTACTTACAGTGTGCACGCTTTCCCGGTCTTTCTGTAGTATAAACAAACCCAGCTGACTCAACGCATCGTGGTTCTTTGTTGTTTGAAAGTCTTATTTAAACTTATTTTTTCTTTTCCTTTTAATAATGAAAACTCATTTAGTCTAACTTGGTACAGAGCTTGACTCATTCAAAGATACTTATTTAGGTAATGCCTCTGGCCGTGTTGAGCTTGTATGGAGCGCCGGTACAGACGTCCACCTCCGACGATGCCGTGTGTGTGTGTGTGTGTGTGTGTGATCACCATCATATTCTACTGTTTAGTACTATAACTCAGTATTAAAGATAGAGAGTTCTCACTTTAGGCCAAATTAATGTGAAAAGAAAAACAGTAACTGTAAAATCTGCGTGAGCAACTGATAGACGTACCTGCACACTGCCACAGCTTCTATTTTTTGAGACAAATGATAACTGAGCTGCTTATCAACAGGTATTTTTGATAATTCTTGTTTGTTATCTTTGTTCATTGTTTTATTCTCTTACCAGTCTTGTTTTTTGTACACAGACACACACACACACGAGATGGCAGAGAGACAGGACGTCTTGTCACTTTGCTCCACACTGGCCACTACTGATCACACCTAATAGTATCATCATATGAGTCAAGCTCTGTACTAGGCTAAATTAAGTGATGTTCTAATATAGTAAAGTAAGTATAAGCAAAAGTATTGTCCTAATAATAGTATAGGCTACATCCAAGTCATTGCAACAAAGGAATTCGCTGATACAACCCAACATCACGTTGGTGTCGTCATTATCACTAGACGGGTAGCAGGGAGATACAAATTTGTGATTAAAAGTTATCTTACCAAGTATATCTTTCTGCGAGATGAGTACTATCTTTCACAAAGTAGCTACGGAAGAAGTTAAGAGAAGGGATAAAGGCAGAAAACAGGATGATGATTTCTACCCAGAGCTGGTTGAAATAAAAACATATAACAAATTAGCAGAGAAAGTAAATAAACTGAAGAAAACTTTTCAACTGTATTTGGCTGAAATTAGAAAGAAATTATGCATTCAGAAGAAAGAAAATGAAAAATTAGTAAATGAATTCAACAGTTTAGCTGTCAGTTAAGGTATTTTCACTGAAAAGGGAGATTAGTGAAATGGAGAGTACAGTAATCAATCTGAGAGTATTATGGAGGAGTTAAATAAATGATACAGACACAATTAGGCAAGCAAGCAATCTGAGAGACAAAAGCAATGGTACTGAAGATAAGATAACCCAGGTGAACGAAATGATGAGAATTTACAAAGGTGAAGTACAAAGTGTGTATGCTGAAATGGTAAAGTAAAGAATGATTTAAAATCAAAAGTCAAAGAAAAGAGCTTTAGAAAGAAAGTGAAAAAAATCATTAAAAACAACCCAAAACTGGTCAAAGACTCAGCAGATATCAACAAATCGATAGCAATCACTGGTGTAGACGAAGAAGAAATAAGAAACAGAATCTCGAGAGACAAAAAGGAGATGGTAATTATAATGACCCTACTGAAGGGAGTATCAGAGGATATCTGTGATAAAGGTATAGAGGAAAACAAAAGGCTAGGGAAATATAAGAGTAATAAGTCAGGGCCGCTGAAAGGAACCTTCCAAAGTGTGAACACTGTAAAGGAAATATTACGAAATGCTAACAAACTCATGGAAAAAGAGGAATTGGAAAAAAAAAAAAAAAAAGGATAAATGGATGCCTAACTCAAGAGGAATTGGGAATACTGAAGGAGAAGAGGGAAGATGATACAACAAAAAACGCGGAAAGATCAGAGGAAGAGAGTAATTTTTTTTTTTACAAAGTCGTGGGATTACAAGCAAGAAAATGGTATATACACAACAGAGACTAAGAAAAAGGAATGTAGTAGACTCAGACTATGTCAAATATGTAAACAGCATGATTAAGTTAATGTAATGAAATGTAGATGGAATGGTATCCAAACTACTGAGATAAAAGACTATACCAAAGAAATGGAACCTCATATTAGTTGCCTAGGTAAAATAAAATTAATCCCAAAGATATCATATGACACCCAGAGCTTTGAAAATTACAATATATGGAGATGAGATAGAAATTGGAAAAAAGGAAATTGGGTTCTGGTATTAACAAAGAAAAATCCAAAAAGCCAAAGAGATGGAACTAGATTTACCTTCACAAGTAGAACTGATTGCATTAGAGATTAACATATCTGAAAGGATAATAACTACGGCAAATTTATACATGCCATCCAAAACAAACACTTGGGATATAGGCGAATATGAAGACAAGGTAGAGAGTACAATTCAGAGTTTAAGAGCCCTACTAAGATAGAATGAAAGAGAAATATGAAATAATTATAATAACTGGAAATTTCAATAAAAATATACCCCTAAATTGGAATAACTCTAGATGTAAGAAGCTGTGAAAGCTGCTAGGATCATTAACTCCTGGATCTTGTACAGGAGTTTCTCCTAACACAACATGTGAAGGAAAACACCGAAAAAGAAGGACTAGATGATCCACCATTACTAGATCTTATATTTACAAGGCAAGATAATGATCATGACAACATAATGTATCACCCTCCATTCGGCAAAAGCGACTTGCAGTATTAAACTGGAACTTCAGGACTGAATATGATCTAGTTAGCAGTAATGAAAGTTACAAAATGAGCCCAAACGACAAAAAGAGCAACTGCTTCATAGAAATAGATTGGGAAAAGGAGCTTAGAGGACAAGGTATAGATGTTATACATAGAAAATTGTGTGACTTTTATGAAACAGGAGTCCAAAATTATATACCTCAGCAAAAAGAAATAAAAACCAGGATAAAGAAATGGTTGGATGCCGACTGTAAAAAGTCAAAAGAGAAAAGATATTTGCTGTGGAATAGAAACAGAAGACATAGTTGTGAGAGGGCATATAACAACTATAAACAGACAAGATATGATTATACAAGGATAAGGAGAGAAGCTCAAAGACAGTTTGAGGAAGACATTATAAATGAAAGGCATTCGGGAGCCGAATGCTAATCGGCCGCCATAATGTGCTGTTTGCTAAGTCCAAGATTTAAACCATATCATGATACCCTGAAGGTTTCATGTTGATAGCTCAAGCCGTTCATGAGATATAATGGTGCTAAAGGCAGACAATTAAAACTATTTGACTTTTTGCAGCCATTTTGGTGACCTTGACCTTGACCCCGAGTGCCCATTCTCGAACTCGGGCAAAATTTTGGCCATATCCTGACACTCTTAAAAAGATTTCATGTTGATAGCTCAAGCCGTTCATGAGATATAATGGGAACACACACACACACACACACACACACGTGTGACAGCGGCGCTCCGTACCAAATCATCACGGCCAGTGGCATTACCTAAATAGTAACTTTGTATGAGTCAAGCTCAGTACCAGGTTAGACTAAATGATTGTTCATTATTAAAAGGAAAAAAAAATAATAAGTTTAAACAAGACTTGTAAAAACAGGAAATAGAACCAAGACGAAAGAATACGCTGAGTCATCTATGAGGTTTGTTTAGACTACAAGAACACGGAGATTGTAAGTACATGCTTTGCACTTTAAGTATTGCAAAATGGATACATACTTCAGTAAAACAAATTTGGAAAAGAAAAGGGATAAAGGTAAAAAGAAAAATGATGATTTCTACCAAGAACTGGTTGAAGTAGAGACCCACAATAGACTGGTTTAACGTGTAAACAAACTAGAAATGGCTTTCAAAAATGAAATTGATGAAATAAAGAAGCAGATGCACTTGCAAAAGGAAGAAATAGAAAAACTAGGAAGGGAGGCCAATAAGAAAGACACAACCATCAGTGAACTAACAGTGGAATTGAGTACACTTAGGAAGAAAATGAGTGAAATGCCAAGTACAGTGGTCAATCACGAGAGTTTTATGGAAGAGTTCAAAAATGACACAGAGACAATTAGGCAAGTTAGCAGTCTTATTGACCAGAGCAGTGATATTGAGGAGAAGATAACACAAGTGAATGAAGCTGTGGAAAGCTACAAAAATGATGTAGAAACCACGTATGTTGAAATGGTGAAAGTAAAGAAAGACTTAGAAACAAGGGTGGAGGAAAAAAGCATTAAAAAGGAGGTGAAAAGAATAATCCAAAACAATCCAAAGTTAGTCAGAGATTCAGTAGAGATAAACAAATCAATAGTAATCACTGGTATAGAAGAGGAAGAAATTAAAAACAAGATCACAAGAGACAAAAAGGAGATGGCAAATGTAATGAGCTTACTGAAAGAAGTATCAGAGGAAATCTGTAGTAAAGACATAGAGGAACACAAAAGGTTAGGGAAATACGAGAAAAGCAAGACAAGACCTCTAAAGGTGACTTTCCAGAGTGTAAATGCTGTGGAAGAGATACTAAAAAATGCAAAGAATCTTAAGGAAAAAGAAGAGTTCAAAAATGTATGGATAAAAAGATGCCTAACATAAGAGGAACTGGAATTACTGAAAGAGAAAAGGGAGGAAGCAAAAACAAAAAATGAGGGAAGATCAGAAGAGGAGAAGAAGAAATTTTTTTACAAAGTAATAGGATTGCAGGTACGAAAGTGGTACACAAACAGGATGGAAGAAAAAGGAGGAAGGTAGTAGAACCATGTCATGACAAGTATATAAACAAGATGATAAAGTTGATGTACTCAAATGTGGATGGAATGGTATCTAAATTACTAGAGATGAATGATTATGTCAGAGAAAATGAACCACAAATAATATGCCTAACTGAAACAAAATTAATACCAAGGATATCAAATGACATACTAAACTTAGAGGAATACAATATATGGAGAAGAGACAGATATTTAAAAAAAGGAGGAGGAATTATAATATTAACTAAGAAAAATCTAAAAGTCAAGGAAATAAAACTAGATATACCATCACAAGTAGAACTGATTGCAGTAGAGATCGACACATCTGAAGGTAAAGTAATTGTAGCCAATTTGTACATGCCACCCAGGTCAAACACATGGGAAAGAGACGAATATGAGGACTTGGCAGAGAGTACAATTCAGAGTGTAAGATCATTCCTACATAAAATGGAAGAGAAATAGGAAAGAATTATACTAACTGGGGACTTCAATCCAAATATAAATTGGAATACTCTAGATATAAATAGCCAAGAAAGCTGTTGGGACCAAAAGCTCCTGGATCTCGTACAAGAGTTTTTCTTAACACAACATGTGAGGGAAACCACCAGAAAAAGAGGACTTGATGTACCTTCAGTGCTAGATCTAATATTTACAAGGTAAGAATATGATATTGACAGTATATCACCCTCCACTCGGCAAAAGCGATCATGCAGTACTAAATTATACCTTCAGGATAGCATATGACATAGTAAACAGCAATGATAGTTACAGAAAGAGCCTAAATTATAAAAAGGGAAATTATCAAGACCTAAAGAAGTATTTCTTAGAAGTTGATTGGGAAAATGAGCTTAGAGGAAAAGATTTAAATGCTGTATATACAAAATTTTGTGAATTTTATGAAATAGGAGTCCAGAAGTACATCCCACAGCACAAAGAAGCAGATAAGAAAATACAGAAATAGTTCAATACAGAATGTAAAAAATCAAAAGAAAGAAGAGATTTGTTGTGGAATAGATACAGAAGACACAATAGTGAAAGGGCGTATAATAATTACAAACAGGCAAGAAACGACTATACAAAAATAAGGAGGGAAGCCCAAAAACAGTTTGAGGATGATATAATAAATAAAAGTAGTGATCAACCAAAGCTGTTTTACAGCTATATCAGAAGCAAAACTAAAGTAAAAGATATAATACAATCCATTACGGACGAGGGAATCACTTATACACAAGAGAAAGATATTTGTGAAGCACTAAATAAGAATTTCCAATTAGTTTTTACAGAAGAAAAAAATTTTGAGAGGGACTATGTGGAACACGCATGTCCACACATAGTACCAGATATACAAATAGCAGAAAAAGTAATACAGGAGGAGTTATGTAGATTAGACAGAGGAAAAGCAAGTAGTTCTGATGAAATTTCATGTTGGGTATTACGAGAATGTGCAAAGGAGTTATGTAAACCATTATTTTTAATTTTCAAGAAATCCTTGAGTCAAGGTAAACTACCTGATATTTGGAAAAAAGCAAATATTGTCCCCTTATTCAAGAAAGGAAATAGACAAAATCCACTTAACTACCGACCAGTATCACTGACCAGTGTTGTAAGCAAGGTATTAAAAAAACTTATAAGAAAAGCTTGGGTAAATCATCTAGAAGAACACAGTATGACAACAGAAAGACAGTTTGGTTTCAGAAAAGGAAAATCATGTGTTACTAATCTGTTGAGCTACTATGACAGAGTAACAAACACAGTACAGGAAAGGGAAGGATGGGTGGACAGTATCTATTTAGATTTCAAGAAAGCTTTTGACACAGTACCACACCAAAGACTTTTATGGAAACTGTACCATCAAGGAGGAATTCGAGGCAAACTGTTTTGTTGGACGCAAGACTTTCTCATAAAAAGAGAAATGAGGACAGTACTAAGAGGAAACTACTCATCATGGAAAGAAGTAACTAGTGGAGTACCACAGGGTTCAGTGCTGGCACCAATCATGTTTCTAGTGCATATAAATGATATAAACAGTAACACTGGAAATGAGAGCTATCTGAATATGTTTGCAGATAATGCAAAAATACAAAGGAATTACTAACACAGACTCTTGTAAAGAGCTACAGGAAGAATTAAATAAACTTCATGAATGGAGTAGTACATGGCAAATGGAATGCAATGTGGACAAGTGTTATGTAATCAAGTTTGGTAAAAGTGGAAAAAGACCTGTTTGGGATTATAAGTTAGGAAATAAAACCCTATACACATCAGAAAGAGAGAAAGACCTAGGTGTGTTTATCAATAACAGACTATCTCCGGCTGACCACATCAGCGAGAAGGTACGGAACATGTATACACTGCTTGCAAATATGAGAATAGCATTCACATACATAAATGAAGACATGCTAAGAAGGATAATAACATCATTCATTAGACCAACCCTGGAATATGCATCAGTAGTCTGGAGTTCTCATCTCAAAAAGCACATAGACAAGATTGAAAAAGTTCAAAGGGCCGCTACAAGATGGATACCAAGCTTAAGGGACCTAAGCTACGAAGAAAGACTAAATAAACTGAATCTACCAACACTACAGGAGAGAAGGAAAAGAGGTGACATGATAATGCTATATAAATGCATATCAAGAAAGGAGAAAATAGACATAAATGATTACTTAACATATGGAGAAGCATCAGCAAGAGGACACTGCAAAAAATTGCATAAGAAGAGAGGTGGTAAAGACGTAAGGAAATTCAGTTTCCCAAACAGAGCAATTGATCAATGGAATGCACTACCGAATGAAATAGTGTGTGCCAAGACAATTCACAAATTTAAGGATATGTACGATGTGGGAAATATTTTCCCCCAGAGCAGTTGCGCTCTCTAAATTTATCATAGTTATCCCTGGTTAAACGCAGAGGACGTAGAGACTGTTGTTAATTATTCAAGCGGTTTTAATAACCCAGAAACGACGTTCTCTTTAATAATTCTTGTTATTGATAAATTAAATGCTACTGCATTTAACCCCCGTGGACAACTATGCATTGTAAATACATGTAATTATGTGGTATTTTCCACTGACCTAAGCTGCGTCTGCGCGATAGGTGACGTGGCAAGCAGGGAAAGATTCCCCTGTTAAGGCAGATGTGGAATTAAGATATTTACATAGTTAAAGGGAATAATTGGTCTAACTTTAATTTAAGTGGAACTAAGATTAATTTGTTAGATTTGCCCTGTACATATCATGATGTAATTTGACTGTATTTAGTACTGTAAATAACTAAAAGTTGGCAACCTACCATTCTATGAGGGAGGTAGAATTGCCGCGTTCACTCACTCTGTTCCTAGTCACTCTCAAGCTAGGTTGTACATACGCACCATAAGGACGCTTGCTTGCTCAAGCAATTACACTAAGCAGCCTCATCGTCATCGGTTATCGATCACTCCCTCTTCACTAGCTAAGTATCCTTTACGAATTGGCCAATTCAAGGGGGGATTAGCTATGAGGTAGAAGAGAAATAGTTATTGTAGGTGAGTTAAGGTTAAGTTACGTTTCACCTAACTCTATGAGACTTGTTTGATTTACTTAAGAACAACTTTATAAACGAGTAACGACCTACGAGTTGTTATTAGTAAATACCAGAAATTTCTTACATAGCGGTGCTCCGGCAGGGATACCGACTTGTATACATTAAACTATTTTCACATTGTGGTGTCCAGAAAGAGGGCCCCGATTGGTTTAACAGAATTACTCTACATTTTTCACATTTGTGGTGCCCCGAGTGAGGAAAACCGATGTGTGCCGAGGCGCTGAATGTGTTTAAAGTTGCTTTTGTGGGGCATAGTTTACTACCACATTCGGTTGAAGTGGAAGACGTGGACGTACGTTTCTATAGGGCTCCGGGAGGAAAGGCAAGCTTTTTCTCTGAAGATGAAAAGCTGAATGCCGTACTAGACTGGAAGCATGACCGTAAGGTCCTTTTCCTTGGAGGAAATGATATCCATGAGGACGTGGAGGTCAACAAGTTAAAGGAGAAGAATTACCCATGCCTAGGCACGATTTTGATTCCTTGCAAAAATTTAGAATTGCAATAAGTTGTAAATTAAGGGCCTTAGGTACTTACGAAGATATTAAAACATCAGATTGGGTGCTTTCAAGAATTGTGTCCTTAAAGCTACCACCGAAAACCAAGGATGCTTTGTATGGTAGGTACCAGAAGGATAATTTCTCCTGTGAAGAGATAGAGGAAGGCTTGATGCAACTCTGTAAACATTTGCAAGGAACATTAAACACTACTGAGGTCAAACAGAAGACCGAAGTAAAGAAAAACCCCACTAACCAACGAATTGGGAAAGTTAAGTCACAGAAGACTAGGTATGTGCCTAAAGAAGAGATAGGTACTTTCCTTAGCTCCACGAAGGCCGAGGATAAAGTATTAAAGATAAGGAATAGACATGCTGAAGATATTAAGGAAATAAAACCTTCCATGGTAAAAGACAGGAAAGTTTGTGTCTTTTGTGGTGAACAACATTCCAGTGTATTTTGTCAACACTACCCTGATTATGCTTCTAGAGTAGGGAAGCTTCAGGAACTGGGGTGTTGTATAATCTGTATGAACTCCGAACATACTGCCGCGGACTGTAAGACTAAATTAAATCTTTGCTTTAAATGCAAAAAGGTTCATCATCATAATGCTTTATGCCCTAGGATGAAAATTGAGGTTCCTAAACCTGCAAGCGTCAATATGACAATTGCAAAAGGGAATGCTCCATTAGTAATGCCAGCTGCAGTACCAATAGCAGATGTGAAAGTATTGTTTGAGAATAGAAACCAATTGGTATGTACCCTGTTTGATACGGGTGCTCAGAAAACTTTCATATCTGCAGACATTGTGGAGAAATTAAAGTTACCAGTTATCGGCAAGGTAAATCTAGCCATTACAGGATTCTTAACAACTAGGAAGGCTCAGTCCTTTGATTTAGTTAGACCTGTAATACAATTAGGCAGATATAAATGCCGTATAACAGCAGCTGTGCTTGATACTATGGAGACAAGTATATACATAAAGGGATTGAAGGAAACCTCTGATCATCTGCAAAGCTCAGGGATAAAGTTGGCTAAACGGAATGTGGAATCAGATACTGTGGGTCCCATAAAAATGATAATTGGTTCTGATTATTGTGGAAGATTCCTACATAGGACTTTCAAAAGGAATAAGGTACAGTTGTTCAAGAGTCCAGGAGGTAACCTTATTATGGGTCAGTTGCCTTTTCCAAAACAAGTTAAAGGAGAAGCCAAACTAGTAGACTCAGTCTTTGTTACCCCCACACAGTCATTGATGGTAGCTAGAATAGGTGCAGAATTAGAACCTACTCAGATAAATGACTTGTTGGATGAAAACATTGAACCTGTACACAAACTGTGGGACCTAGACAGTATAGGTATACACTCTGAGGAACCAACCCCTGAAGATAAGATAACTTTGGATCTGTATAATCAGTCTGTGGAATTTAAGGATGGACAGTATTGTGTAGGATTACCATGGAAACTAAACCACTCAGAGTTACCAACAAATTACCAAGCAGCTAAAGCTCAGTTAAATTCTCTTCTAAGAAAGTTGAGAGATAAACCAGAACATCTGACCCTATATGATAATATTATAAAGGATCAATTGAAGAATAAATTTATAGAAGAGGTAGAATACCCTGTTAACCACAAAGAAGGACACTACTTACCACATCATGCTGTAAGCAAGGATTCAGTAACTACTCCCATAAGGATAGTATTCAACTGTAGTAGTAAAGCGTCCAAGGGATCAGCTAGCTTGAACGATTGCCTATACTCTGGACCTACACTAACAGAGAAGTTAGGGAATGTGTTACTAAGATTTAGAGAGAAACCTTACGCTTACACAGCAGACATTAGTAAGGCTTTTCTCAGAATAGGACTGAGAGATGAGGATAGGAAATTTACAAAATTCCTCTGGCCTCATGATCCTCAAATTAAGGATAGTCCATTGAAAACTTACTGTTTCCGATCGGTGCTCTTTGGCTCTTGTGCTAGTCCTTTCCTACTTTGCAACACTTTAAAGCATCATTTTGAAAATGCCAAATGTCCAGAAATAGGGCAGGCTTTTTATATGGATAATTTGCAAGGTGTTGCTGATACAGAATCGGGAGTCTTGAAGGCTTATGAAGTAGCCAATTCCGAATGTGGGAAGGCAAATTTGCCGTTACAGAGCTGGAATACAAATTCACCGCTTTTGAGGAATAAAATACAAGAGGACTATCCAGATTCTGACATTCCCAAAATTCAAAATGTGTTAGGTCTTAACTGGGATACAACAGCTGATGTAATAAGTTTGAAACCAATTAAGTTCTCTGATGTCACTCTCACAAAGAGGTCCTTGTTAAGTCAGGTTTCCAAGCTATTTGACCCATTAGGATTGGTCAGTCCCATAGTTATTATGGGCAAATGTTTAGTACAGGAGGCTTGGCGAGAAAAGTTAGACTGGGACACTGAATTAGGTGAGACATATGTGGAACAATGGGAACAGATTAGAAAGGAGTTTGAAACTACATCAAGCATATGTATTCCCAGGAAAATAAACAGTAATGAGAAGTCGCACTTACACATATTTTGTGATGCTTCTCAAAGGGCCTATGGAGCAGTAGCTTATTGCGCAACAGGAGAGGATAGTAAGATTATAATGTCCAAAGCCAGAGTTGCGCCAATTAAAGAAAGAACCCTACCTCAAATGGAATTGGCTTCCATAGAAGTAGGAACTAAATTGGCCAGGTATATAACCATTACTCTTGATACTCAGTTTGAGGATATTTACATATGGACTGACAGTGAGATTTGTCTTTACTGGATAGGGAAGGAAGACAGTAAAATTCCTTTCGTCCGTAACAGATTGAAGACTATTAAAGAGCTGTCTTCCAAATTTAAATTCATGCATGTGTCCTCTAAACAGAATCCAGCTGATCTGCTCTCGAGAGGTTCGACCGTAAGGAGACTGATCAAAGATAATTTGTGGTTTAAAGGTCCTAAATGGTTACTCACTAAGGATTGGCCTGAACAGAAACAGTACAGTATTGCCGAGGTTAGTGTAGTGAACTTGGATCCTGTAGTACCTGAGCCAGAAGTGATTGACATCAGCCGATTTTCATCAATAAGACAACTTCTAAATACTACTAAATTGGTTGTTGAATTTTTAAATAAGAAGGTGGGGTTTCAGAAATTAGATCCCCTAGAATACTGGCTGAAAAGAGTACAAAGAAATTCTTACGGGGAAATATATAAACTTTTAGGCCAAGACATTGGAAAAGGGAATAAGCTGATGAAGAATTTAGGCTTGTTCTTAGACGGAAAAGGTCTGATAAGATGTCGAGGCCGATTGGTAAAGGCTGACTTGCCCATCCAAACCAAACATCCCATTTTATTACCTAAGAGTGGGTGCTTTGTACAACTTATTATAAAGGAAGCCCATGATTCCACTCTCCATGGAGGTGTACCGCAGACCTTAGCCCAAATTCGGGAAAGGTACTGGATTCCTAAGGGTAGACAGGTTATTAAAAAATATCTCAAAAACTGCATCATTTGTAGGAGGTATGAGCAGCGACCTTATATCTACCCTGGACCACCAGCCCTACCGAAGGAAAGGGTGTGCATAAGTCGGCCCTTCCATATAACAGGAGTGGACTACACAGGGGCTATAACTGTTACGGGTGAGGAAACTCCCCATAAAGTTTACATTTGTTTATTTACTTGTGCCTACACAAGGGCAGTCCATCTAGAATTAGAGGAAGACCTAAGCTCAGAGACATTCCTCAATGTCTTTCGCAGATTTGCCGCTAGAAGGTCTTGTCCTGGCAAGTTAATAAGCGACAACGGAACTAATTTCGTTGGAGCAGCTCCCATACTGTTGAACATAATGAATGACCCGAAGGTTAAGTCGGCGCTGGGAATCAGAAATTGTATTTGGCAGTTCAGAGCTCCAAGAGCTCCATGGCAAAATGGATTTACCGAAAGAATGATTGGTATTGTCAAGAACTGCCTGAGGAAAACATTACATAGAACTAAGATCACGAGAGAAGATTTAAGAACAGTAATAACTGAAATTGAAGCCAGGATAAATAATAGACCTCTGACTTATCAAGATGACACTAGCGACTCGCTAGAGGCCTTAACACCGGCTCACATGTTACATGGCAGGAAGCTCCATCCGATGCCTTGTGTGGATATCCAGGAAGAAGTTGATGATCCTAACATAGAAAATAATGATTTAGGACAACACCTTCGGGAGGGATATCAACGTCTGAAAAGGGTGCTGGATACATGGAATAGACATTGGAGAGAAGAGTATCTTTTGAGCCTACGCGAGAGGTTTTATGGAGCTCAAGCTGCCAGCAACAAATCAGTTATTAACATAGGAGATGTGGTCTTAGTGAAGACTGAACAGCCAAGATCCCAGTGGCCATTAGCTAAAGTGATCTCCACACACCCAGATTCTGAAGGGGTGCTGAGACTCGTAAAAATAAAATGCAGGGGACATACCAGTATAAAAACTATTGATAAACTGGTACCCCTTGAGTTAGCAGCCACTCCGGATTCAGAGAATGGTGAAGATCAAACGGGTCAAGAGGCGCGACCTAGTAGGGCCGCAGCACAGGGTTCTCGAGAACTATGGAAGGAACTCTTGGCTAAGGGTCATATTACATGATACAACGTATCATTTTCCGCCGGCCCCAAAACTGTGGGAAATATTTTCCCCCAGAGCAGTTGCGCTCTCTAAATTTATCATAGTTATCCCTGGTTAAACGCAGAGGACGTAGAGACTGTTGTTAATTATTCAAGCGGTTTTAATAACCCAGAAACGACGTTCTCTTTAATAATTCTTGTTATTGATAAATTAAATGCTACTGCATTTAACCCCCGTGGACAACTATGCATTGTAAATACATGTAATTATGTGGTATTTTCCACTGACCTAAGCTGCGTCTGCGCGATAGGTGACGTGGCAAGCAGGGAAAGATTCCCCTGTTAAGGCAGATGTGGAATTAAGATATTTACATAGTTAAAGGGAATAATTGGTCTAACTTTAATTTAAGTGGAACTAAGATTAATTTGTTAGATTTGCCCTGTACATATCATGATGTAATTTGACTGTATTTAGTACTGTAAATAACTAAAAGTTGGCAACCTACCATTCTATGAGGGAGGTAGAATTGCCGCGTTCACTCACTCTGTTCCTAGTCACTCTCAAGCTAGGTTGTACATACGCACCATAAGGACGCTTGCTTGCTCAAGCAATTACACTAAGCAGCCTCATCGTCATCGGTTATCGATCACTCCCTCTTCACTAGCTAAGTATCCTTTACGAATTGGCCAATTCAAGGGGGGATTAGCTATGAGGTAGAAGAGAAATAGTTATTGTAGGTGAGTTAAGGTTAAGTTACGTTTCACCTAACTCTATGAGACTTGTTTGATTTACTTAAGAACAACTTTATAAACGAGTAACGACCTACGAGTTGTTATTAGTAAATACCAGAAATTTCTTACATAGCGGTGCTCCGGCAGGGATACCGACTTGTATACATTAAACTAGTTTCACATTGTGGTGTCCAGAAAGAGGGCCCCGATTGGTTTAACAGAATTACTCTACATTTTTCACATACGATAAATATGGTTTAAGACACGGGACAGTACGAGCTTGACTCATTCCTGTAAAGATACAATTAGGTAAGAACAATTAGGTAAGAACACACACACACAGAGGCAGACAAAAACATCATCACTCTGTCTTCTAAAAACGGGCGATAATAAAAGTAGTGATCAACCGAAGCTTTTTTTTTTTTTTTACCACTACATCCAAAACAAAACCTAAGTTAAAGATAAAATACAGTCCATTATATATGACGAGATAACATATATCCAAGGAAAAAATAATAATTGGTAAGTTCTTAAAAAAAAATTCCAATAAGTTTTTACAGAAGAAAGTAATTCTGAGAGAGATGATAAGGAACATGCATGCCCACACATATTACCAGATATAAGAATATCGGAACAAAAGGTACAGGAAAGTTAAGTAAATTAGGCAAAGGAAAAGCAAATGGTCCTGATTAAATTTCAGGTTGGGTGCTACATGAATGTGCAGAAGAGTTAAGGAGACAATTATATTTAAATTTCAAGGAATCCCTAAGTCAAGCCAAACTACCTGATTTTTGGAAGAAAGCAAACATTGTTCCCCTATTCAAGAAAGGAAATAGACAAAATCCACTCAATTACCAACCAGTATCCCTGACCAGTGTTGTAAGCAAGGTACTTGAAAAGCTAATACGAAAAATTTGGGTAAACCATCTGGAAAAGTACAATTTGATAACAGAAACACAGTTCGGTTTTAGAGAAGGAAAATCATGTGTTACAAATCTATTAAGCAACGATGACGGAGTTGCAGAAACACTTCAGAAAAGAGATGGATGGGTGGACAGTACCGTATCTATCAAGATTTCAAGAAAGCAATGGACAGAGTACCACACCAAAGACCTTTATGGAAACAGTACCATCAGAGAGGAATTCATCGTAATCTGTACTACTGGATGCAGGATTTTCTCAGAAAATGGGAAATGAGAACAGTACTAAGGGGAAATTACTCATCATGGAAGGAAGTGACTAGCGGAGTCCCACAGGGCCCGGTGCTGGCACCAATTATGTGTTTAGTATATACAGTATAAATGATATAGAAAGGAGCACTGGAAATGGAAGCTGTCTAAATATGTTTGCTGATGAAGCAAAAATACAAAGAAGAATTACAAACACAGACTCTTGCAGACAGCTTCAAGTCGAATTAAATAAACTTCATGAATGGAGCTATAAATGGCAAATGGAATTCAATGTGGACAAATGCCATGTAATTAAGTTTGGTAAAAATAAAAAAAAAGACCAGATTGGGATTATAAGCTAGGAAGTTCAACTCTACAAATATCAGAAAAGGAGGAGGACCTAGGAGTAATTATCAATAATAAACTATCTCCGGCCGAGAGGTACGGAACATACATACACCGCTTGCAAATGTGAGAAGAGCACTCATATGTACATAAATGAAGGCATGCTGAGAAAGATAATATCATTCATAAGACCAAGTCTGGAATATGCATCAGTAGTCTGGAATCCTTACCTCTGAAAAAGTACAAAGGGCCACTACAAGATGGGTACCAAGCTTTAGAGATCTAAGCTATGAAGAAAGACTAGAAAAACTGAACCTGCCAACATTATAAGAGAAGGAAAAGAGGAGACATGATTATGCTACACAAATGCATCCCAGGAGAAGAGAAAATAGACATCAGTGAGTATATAACTTATGGGGAGGTATAAACACGAGAACACTGAAAAAAAAAAAAAAAACTATACAAAGAGAGGTGACAAAGACGTCAGGAAATTCAGTTTCCCAAACAGGGCAATTGACCAATGGAATGCATTACCGAATGAAAAACTGTGTGCCAAAACTATTCATAAATTTAAGGATAAGTATGATAAAAAAAAAAATGATTTAATACACAGGAAAGCACTAGATTGACTCATTCCTTTAAAAATACAGTTAGGTAGGAACAATTAAGCAGGAACACAGACACAATCATCTAATTGAAAATTGATACTTTTTAGTAAATGTGGTTTCTGGGTATGATTAATAATACAGACAATACCTTGCTGCCTCTAACTAACCTGTACACACATGCATACTGACATTGACTCACTTTGTCGCATATTAACTTTCAGAAGGTGAACTTCAGAACCTGAAGTACGTGTTCTACTCGATTTTCGTGTTTTCTTTTTTAAAAAGTTTCTCTTGAACCACAATGTGTAACACTAAAGCCAGCTGAAGGAAAAGTAGACTTCGTCGTCCAGTAAAATCAATTTTCTTTTTTTTTTTTTTTTTTTTAACCCACTGAATTAATTCACACGGGAAGTATGATCTAACAACATAGTTAAAATACGTAGGAGATCAATACTGTTTAGTCAGATGACGCTGCTCAGGCACCCAACATGCCCATCCAGAGCAGTTCTGTTGCTCTTATTCCTCCCTCTACCATTATTTTAATGATAATGTTTCTACCAGTATGCATTGGAGCAAGAACCATGAAGACCATATTGTTCATTACTACACGTAATAAATTTTAGATACTTTCTGATATGGTTAAGAAGCCGCATGAGTGTGCTTGATAGAGGATGACATGATCCAAGGCTAAGTGGTTTTGTAGCAGGACATGTATATAATAGAAAGCAAGTAGATGCCGGATTAAATAAGGTAACGCTCTAGCTTAAATTTCTCTTATAGTTATTTAGGTAAATACGAATCATGTTGCGAACAGCAGCTCTGAGAAGCAATAATGACTCAGCACTACCAGACTAAGCCCAGTAATACACTATTTTGACTTCAGGAGTACTTCCGAGGATCAAAACAACGAACGTATTATATGGTAAGACTTTCAGTGGAAATAACAGTTTAACCTCTTAACCACAGGGCATCACTTTCGTGATGCTTGGGAGCAAGGGATCATACCGCGGGGTGTCACTTTTGTGATTCTGTGTTATTTTGAATTCGCCTGGGCTTTCAAGTGGTGGCTTGTATCATCTATCAGTACTGCCAATGTCCAACACTAGTCAGCACTCCTAATCTCATCTGTACTCCCATCCATTGTTGACAATTTAGCCATTTCTCCCTGTTCTTGACTCCCCTCCCTACCTCCCCTCCATTACCCTCTCCTCTTGCCTGCCCGGCCGTGCTATGCAATGTAAATCTTCCCTGGAATTTTCCACTGATTTCATCCATTGAAATAAGCCCTATGCCCTATTCTTATACCAAATAATATATATAAAAAAGAAATAAGTAAGTGAGAGTGCCATACACCTGGAATTGGCTAATTATCACCTGACAACACCTCAGTGCACTAGTTTGCTAATTTTCGCTGTTTATTTCCCCTTGAAATATGCCACATAATCTATTCTTGTAATAAAAATGTATATAAGAAAGGAAGGGAGAAGCCTAAGTGATATTTAATGTATATAAGAAAGGAAGGGAGAAGCCTAAGTGATATTTACATTCACATTGAACTACCTAATTATTGCAGGCCACCAAACTGTATTCTACGCTAAGTAAATCTTCCCTGGAATTTTCCATTGATTTCATCCATTGAAATAAGCCCTATGCCCTATTCTTATACCAAATAATATATATAAAAAAGAAATAAGGTGAGAGTGCCATACACCTGGAATTGGCTAATTATCATCTGACAACACCTCACGTGCTCTCGTTCGCTAATTTTCGCTGTTTATTTCCTCTTGAAATATGCTGTATAATCTATTCTCATAATAAAAATGTATATAAGAAAGGAAGGGAGAAGCCTAAGTGATATTTACATTCACCTGGATCTACCTAATTTATTATGTACTGTCTAGATTTCCTGCCAATCATTTCATAGCTATATATTAGCGGCTGTCAAAAGGCTGACGTTGGCAATATTGCACTCCCCCAGTCCCCCTAGGCAGGCCACCAGTATCAGTTTACTCTCGTCTTTCAAGGTGAGAGTACGTCGGATTCGCGCCTGTCAAAGGGCTGACAAATGATAGTGTGTGACTACGATCTTTCTGGTGAGTAAAACAGTACAACTGGAATCGTAAATAATGTGTAAACAGCAAATGAAAGCAATGAATTTAAATATAAGTGAACAGTGGAAAATGTTTTATAAGTTACTGCAAGTGACAGTGCCTAACACAGTGTAAAGAAAACAGAAATGTAAATAATGTAAATACAATAGAGAATGTAAATAGAAATGTAAACGAGTAGTATTATAAGAATACGAGTATATATACTAGGAGTAATGAAACTGAAAGTTTCACTCTAACATGTATGAATACTATGAGTTATGATAGTGAAGGTGAAAGTGACATTCACTCTCAACGCTAGTATACAGGACGAGAAAGTGAATGCTACGTATTTTACGGAAAGAAATTGCATGCCTAAAGTGACAATAAACTACTACTACTGAAAGAAACTTATGGATGAAGACTGAAGATATATATATATATATATATATATATATATATATATATATATATATATGTGTGTGTGTGTGTTATATAGTAATAGGAATATAAAGTGTGAGTGTTTTATGAATAATAAATGACAGAATACCAGCGGCGAACTAGCACAAGTGGGAAGGTCATACGCGCTCGTAATTTTCATTGTTTTCACAGATTTTTTTTTTTAGCATGGATTCCAAACTACTTGAAAATCATAGAATAGTGTTTCTGGTGATAATATCTGGCTGTGGTAATCATATTACGGGTGGTCGGGGAGTGTCAAGCGGAGACTTTGTTACCCAACTTCAGAGGTCTCCACAAGTCCTACGGTACTCGACGAAGGCTCAACAAACATCCCAGGAGAAAGCTGAAGGTATGTGCCATATGCATATGTAATATTAATATTCTAGGACTAATAACTGATTTTTGGCAAATATTTTTAGAGAGTCTGCCGGAGCACAAATAACCCTGCGGGACATGCAAGTCGGCCGAAAACAAGCCCGCGGTTTAAGGGTTAAAGACACTTTGTTTACAGGAAGGTGTTGAGTTTTTCCACACCTTGAACAGTTTTTACCAGGAGCCAGCCTTGTTTGCTGAAGACGGATTTCACTGAAGTGCGATTGGGTTGGCATGCTTTGGCAGTCTGTAGATTGATGCAGTGTGTTCTTCTGGGCAAGAAAACACAGTGCTCAGGACAAACAGGTAAGTCGACTAAAACTGTAACCCAGGTAAGAGGTACCTCAGATTCCCCCCCACCAAAAAAAAAATAAATAGATAAAAGCCAAAAAATGTTCTACATAAATGCCTGTAGTATGCTGATATAAAGGCTTTGTTTATACTGATGACTATTATATAAGTTACGTCCCCATCCCACACTGCCACAGGCTCCAGCAGTAGTAGTTTAGTACAGGAAGGATGTTGCCCAGTGAGTTGTTCTTCCTATGGTCGGCCTTTAGGAGTACAGTACACATGATCAGCTGAGGCGTTGTAAATAAACACTGGCTTCTTAAGTTCACTAACACTGGCTTCTTAAGTTCACTGTCTTTATTTTGCAAGTAATTACACTTTATGATTTCCAATTTCACTTCACTGTTTTCACAAGCACTGGAGCTATACAAACTTTACTCACTGTATGTGAAAAATGTAGAGTAATTCTGTTAAACAAATCGGGGCCCTCTTTCTGGGCACCAAAATGTGAAAAATGTTTAATGTATCCAAGTCGGTATCCCTACCGGGACACCGCTAAGCAAGAATTTTCTGGTAAACAACTCGTAGGTAGTTACTCTTCCCTAAAGTTGTTTAAGTAAATCAAACAAGTCTCAGAGTTAGGTGATACGTAAATTAAATTTAACTCACCTACAATACTATCTTCTATCTTATCTCTTCGCTAATCCCCCCTTGAATTGGCCAATTCGTAAAGGTTACTTAGCTATATGAAGAGGGAGTGATCGTTAACCGATGACGATGAGGCTGCCTGGTATCGTTGCTTGGGGATGCAAGCGTCCTTATGGTGTGTATGTACAACGTGCTAACCCCACGAGAGCTAGGAGCAGAGTGCGTGAATGCGGCAAGCCCCAACACTTTCATCGCATTGTGGGTTACCAACTCTTATTTAATTACAGTACTAAATACAGTTAAATTACATCATGATATGTACAGGGTAAATCTAACAAATTAATCTTAGTTCCACTTAAATTAAAGTTAGACCAATTATTCCCTTTAACTATGTAAATATCTTAATTCCACATCTGCCTTAACAGGGAAATCTTTCCCTGCTTGCCACGTCACCTATCGCGCAGACGCAGCTTAGGTCAGTGGAAAATACCACATAATTACATGTATTTACAATGCATAGTTGTCCACGGGGGTTAAATGCAGTAGCATTTAATTTATCAATAACAAGAATTATTAAAGAGAACGTCGTTTCTGGGTTATTAAAACCGCTTGAATAATTAACAACAGTCTCTACGTCCTCTGCCTTTAACCAGGGATAAACTATGATAAATTTAGAGAGCGCAACTGCTCTGGGGGAAAATATTTCCCACAGTTTTTGGGTCGGGCGGAAAATGATACGTTGTATCATGTAATATGACCCTTAGCCAAGAGTTCCCTCCATAATTCTCGAGAACCCTGTGCTGCGGCCCTACTAGGTCGCGCCTCTTGACCCGTTTGATCTTCACCATTCTCTGGATCCGGAGTGGTTGCTAACTCAAGGGGTACCAGTTTATCAATAGTTTTTATACTGGTATGTCCCCTGCATTTTATTTTTACGAGTCTCAGCACCCCTTCAGAATCTGGGTGTGTGGAGATCACTTTAGCTAATGGCCACTGGGATCTTGGCTGTTCAGTCTTCACTAAGACCACATCTCCTATGTTAATAACTGATTTGTTGCTGGCAGCTTGAGCTCCATAAAACCTCTCTCGTAGGCTCAAAAGATACTCTTCGCTCCAATGTCTATGACACGTATCCAGCACCTTTTTCAGACGTTGATATCCCTCCCGAAGGTGTTGTCCTAAATCATTATTTTCTATGTTAGGATCATCAACTTCTTCCTGGATATCCAAACAAGGCATCGGATGGAGCTTCCTGCCATGTAACATGTGAGCCGGTGTTAAGGCCTCTAGCGAGTCGCTAGTGTCATCTTGATAAGTCAGAGGTCTATTATTAATCCTGGCATCAATTTCAGTTATTACTGTTCTTAAATCTTCTCTCGTGATCTTAGTTCTATGTAATGTTTTCCTCAGGCAGTTCTTGACAATACCAATAATTCTTTCGGTAAATCCATTTTGCCATGGAGCTCTTGGAGCTGTGAACTGCCAAATACAATTTCTGATTCCCAGCGCCGACTTAACCTTCGGGTCATTCATTATGTTCAACAGTATGGGAGCTGCTCCAACGAAATTAGTTCCGTTGTCGCTTATTAACTTGCCAGGACAAGACCTTCTAGCGGCAAATCTGCGAAAGATATTGAGGAATGTCTCTGAGCTTAGGTCTTCCGCTAGTTCTAGATGGACTGCCCTTGTGTAGGCACAAGTAAATAAACAAATGTAAACTTTATGGGGAGTTTCCTCACCCGTAACAGTTATAGCCCCTGTGTAGTCCACTCCTGTTATATGGAAGGGCCGACTTATGCACACCCTTTCCTTCGGTAGGGCTGGTGGTCCAGGGTAGATATAAGGTCGCTGCTCATACCTCCTACAAATGATGCAGTTTTTGAGATACTTTTTAATAACCTGTCTACCCTTAGGAATCCAGTACCTTTCCCGAATTTGGGCTAAGGTCTGCGGTACACCTCCATGGAGAGTGGAATCATGGGCTTCCTTTATAATAAGTTGTACAAAGCACCCACTCTTAGGTAATAAAATGGGATGTTTGGTTTGGATGGACAAGTCAGCCTTTACCAATCGGCCTCGACATCTTATCAGACCTTTTCCGTCTAAGAACAAGCCTAAATTCTTCATCAGCTTATTCCCTTTTCCAATGTCTTGGCCTAAAAGTTTATATATTTCCCCGTAAGAATTTCTTTGTACTCTTTTCAGCCAGTATTCTAGGGGATCTAATTTCTGAAACCCCACCTTCTTATTCAAAAATTCAACAACCAATTTAGTAGTATTTAGAAGTTGTCTTATTGATGAAAATCGGCTGATGTCAATCACTTCTGGCTCAGGTACTACAGGATCCAAGTTCACTACACTAATCTCAGCTATACTGTACTGATTCTGTTCAGGCCAATCTTTAGTGAGTAACCATTTAGGACCTTTAAACCACAAATTATCTTTGATCAGTCTCCTTACGGTCGAACCCCTCGAGAGCAGATCAGCTGGATTTTGTTTGGAGGACACATGCATGAATTTAAATTTGGAAGACAGCTCTTTAATAGTCTTCACTCTATTACGGACGAAAGGAATTTTACTGTCTTCCTTCCCTATCCAGTAAAGACAGATCTCACTGTCAGTCCATATGTAAATATCCTCAAACTGAGTATCAAGAGTAGTGGTTATATACCTGGCCAATTTAGTTCCTACTTCTATGGAAGCCAATTCCATTTGAGGTAGGGTTCTTTCTTTAATTGGCGCAACTCTGGCTTTGGACATTATAATCTTACTATCCTCTCCTGTTGCGCAATAAGCTACTGCTCCCTAGGCCCTTTGAGAAGCATCACAAAATATGTGTAAGTGCGACTTCTCATTACTGTTTATTTTCCTGGGCATACATATGCTTGATGTAGTTTCAAACTCCTTTCTAATCTGTTCCCATTGTTCCACATATGTCTCACCTAATTCAGTGTCCCAGTCTAACTTTTCTCGCCAAGCCTCTTGTACTAAACATTTGCCCCTAATGATTATAGGACTGACAAATCCTAATGGGTCAAATAGCTTGGAAACCTGACTTAACAAGGACCTCTTGGTGAGAGTGACATCAGAGAACTTAATTGGTTTCAAACTTATTACATCGGCTGTTGTATCCCAGTTTAGACCTAACACATTTTGAGTTTTGGGAATGTCAGAATCTGGATAGTCCTCTTGTATTTTATTCCTCAAAAGCGGTGAATTTGTATTCCAGCTCTGTAACGGCAAATTTGCCTTCCCACATTCGGAATTGGCTATTTCATAAGCCTTCAAGACTTCCGACTCTGTATCAGCAACACCTTGCAAATTATCCATATAAAAAGCCTGCCCTATTTCTGGACATTTGGCATTTTCAAAATGATGCTTTAAAGTGTTGCAAAGTAGGAAAGGACTAGCACAAGAGCCAAAGAGCACCGATCGGAAACAGTAAGTTTTCAATGGACTATCCTTATTTTGAGGATCATCAGGCCAGAGGAATTTTGTAAATTTCCTATCATCATCTCTCAGTCCTATTCTGAGAAAAGCCTTACTAATGTCTGCTGTGTAAGCGTAAGGTTTCTCTCTAAATCTTAGTAACACATTCCCTAACTTCTCTGTTAGTGTAGGTCCTGAGTATAGGCAATCGTTCAAGCTAGCTGATCCCTTGGACGCTTTACTACTACAGTTGAATACTATCCTTATGGGAGTAGTTACTGAATCCTTGCTTACAGCATGATGTGGTAAGTAGTGTCCTTCTTTGTGGTTAACAGGGTATTCTACCTCTTCTATAAATTTATTCTTCAATTGATCCTTTATAATATCATATAGGGTCAGATGTTCTGGTTTATCTCTCAACTTTCTTAGAAGAGAATTTAACTGAGCTCTAGCTGCTTGGTAATTTGTTGGTAACTCTGAGTGGTTTAATTTCCATGGTAATCCTACCCAATACTGTCCATCCTTAAATTCGACAGACTGATTATATAAATCCAAAGTTATCTTATCTTCAGGGGTTGGTTCCTCAGAGTGTATACCTATACTGTCTAGGTCCCACAGTTTGTGTACAGGTTCAATGTTTTCATCCAACAAGTCATTTATCTGAGTAGTTTCTAATTCTGCACCTATTCTAGCTACCATCAATGACTGTGTGGGGGTAACAAACACTGAGTCTACTAGTTTGGCCTCTTCTTTAACTTGTTTTGGAAAAGGCAACTGACCCATAATAAGGTTACCTCCTGGACTCTTGAACAACTGTACCTTATTCCTTTTGAAAGTCCTATGTAGGAATCTTCCACAATAATCAGAACCAATTATCATTTTTATGGGACCCACAGTATCTGATTCCACACTGTTTAGCCAACTTTATCCCTGAGCTTTGCAGATGATCAGAGGTTTCCTTCAATCCCTTTATGTATATACTTGTCTCCATAGTATCAAGCACAGCTGCTGTTATACGGCATTTATATCTGCCTAATTGTATTACAGGTCTAACTAAATCAAAAGACTGAGCCTTCCTAGTTGTCAACAATCCTGTAATGGCTAGATTTACCTTGCCGATAACTGGTAACTTTAATTTCTCCACAATGTCTGCAGAAATGAAAGTTTTCTGAGCACCCGTATCAAACAGGGCACATACCAATTGGTTTCTATTCTCAAACAATACTTTCACATCTGCTATTGGTACTGCAGCTGGCATTACTAATGGAGCATTCCCTTTTGCAACTGTCATATTGACGCTTGCAGGTTTAGGAACCTCAATTTTCATCCTAGGGCATAAAGCACTATGATGATGATCCTTTTTGCATTTAAAGCAAAGATTTAATTTAGTCTTACAGTCCGCGGCAGTATGTTCGGAGTTCATACAGATTATACAACACCCCAGTTCCTGAAGCTTCCCTACTCTAGAAGCATAATCAGGGTAGTGTTGACAAAATACACTGGAATGTTGTTCACCACAAAAGACACAAACTTTCCTGTCTTTTACCATGGAAGGTTTCATTTCCTTAATATCTTCAGCATGTCTATTCCTTATCTTTAATACTTTATCCTCGGCCTTTGTGCTGCTAAGGAAAGTACCTATCTCTTCTTTAGGCACATACTTAGTCTTCTCTGACTTAACTTTCCCTATCAGTTGGTTAGTGGGTTTTTTCTTTACTTCAGTCTTCTGTTTGACCTCAGTAGTGTTTAATGTTCCTTGCAAATGTTTACAGAGTTGCATCAAGCCTTCCTCAATCTCTTCACAGGAGAAATTATCCTTCTGGTACCTACCATACAAAGCATCCTTGGTTTTCGGTGGTAGCTTTAAGGACACAATTCTTGAAAGCACCCAATCTGATGTTTTAATATCTTCGTAAGTACCTAAGGCCCTTAATTTACAACTTATTGCAATTCTAAATTTTTGCAAGGAATCAAAATCGTGCCTAGGCATGGGTAATTCTATTAGAGCCTTTAATAAACGATTTATAACTTGCTCCCTGTCTTCGTAATTTTGTCTAAGGATGGTCAAAGCCACTTCATAGTTATTTTCTTCTACTGGTAATTCTTTTATCAGTTGATATGGTGTTCCTTTGACCTGTCCTAACAAATAAGTAAGTTTGGTGACTTTAGGGAGATCTGTTCTATCGTGTACCAAATATCTGAACTGATCCCAGAAGGATTTCCAGTTCTGCTCTCCATCAAATTCTGGAAGCGTTATTTGTGGTAACACAGCTCTACTCTGCTGTGTCACAACTTGTGTTTCCGCGGCAGTGTCAGCTAATTTTGACTCTAGTGTCTTTACTACAGTTAAGTATTCTTCAAATTTGTTTTCAAACTTCGTAGTTTCTGACTCTAAGAGTTCTTTATTCTCAGCCTTTACTATAGCCGCTTCTAAAGTTAAGTAACTCTCTTCGTACTTACTCCATCGATCTTTCAGAATATTTAGGAGACTATTTATTCTCTCCTTGGACAGAGGTATTTGGTCCAACGACTGGTTACAATCATTTATGGCTCTAGTTACCCATCCTGCCTTACTACTAGAAGATTTTTGCAATAAAGAAACAGACATGTTGACGGAGTTCTAATTTAATAATTTAATTATGAATTCCAACCACAATTTTACCTCAACTTAGTAATGATTTGATTATTTTAAATTTTGAAGAGGGTAGGGATTAAGTCCTCATTGTGCAAATTATCCCCTCTCCCAATTTCGTAATATTCATTACAGCTCAGCTAATTATTTAGTTTAATTTTGAGGAGTGTAGGGATTAGGTCTATACTTTTAACCTATTCCCCAGGGTTATTAAACCTCAAGGGTTTTATTTCATCCCCACACTCAATTGCCAAAACACCCATATTCCCCGAGCTCAGAATTACCTCAATACTCCATAGGCCCACCCATAGCTTGTACAGCATAGAACTCTCCTTTCTTATGTTCTACATAATTTATAAATTTCTGCAGAACCGCTTCCCTACCATGATGGTTCCAATGTATACCATCAGATTTCAACATTGCTTGGAAGGGCTTGGCATTAAAATGTATGAAATCCCTTCCCTTCCTGGCCCGTTGCAAACTCCGGTTTACAGCTCTGCTAACTAATTTATATGTTCCATAACAAACTGGAGAGCCATATGGCAGGTTCCTTGGCTCGAGGAGGGTTATGGCTACTGAGGATTTACAAGAGCCCTCTATGGCTCCTACCACTGCTAAAATATTCTCCACTACTTCATTGCAACCGAACGTAGTAGTAGCTGTGCCCATTAAAAGCAACTTTAAACACATTCAGCGCTCCGGCACACATCGGTTATCCTCACTCGGGGAACCACAAATTGTGAAAAATGTAGAGTAATTCTGTTAAACAAATCGGGGCCCTCTTTCTGGGCACCAAAATGTGAAAAATGTTTAATGTATCCAAGTCGGTATCCCTACCGGGACACCGCTAAGCAAGAATTTTCTGGTAAACAACTCGTAGGTAGTTACTCTTCCCTAAAGTTGTTTAAGTAAATCAAACAAGTCTCAGAGTTAGGTGATACGTAAATTAAATTTAACTCACCTACAATACTATCTTCTATCTTATCTCTTCGCTAATCCCCCCTTGAATTGGCCAATTCGTAAAGGTTACTTAGCTATATGAAGAGGGAGTGATCGTTAACCGATGACGATGAGGCTGCCTGGTATCGTTGCTTGGGGATGCAAGCGTCCTTATGGTGTGTATGTACAACGTGCTAACCCCACGAGAGCTAGGAGCAGAGTGCGTGAATGCGGCAAGCCCCAACACTTTCATCGCATTGTGGGTTACCAACTCTTATTTAATTACAGTACTAAATACAGTTAAATTACATCATGATATGTACAGGTTAAATCTAACAAATTAATCTTAGTTCCACTTAAATTAAAGTTAGACCAATTATTCCCTTTAACTATGTAAATATCTTAATTCCACATCTGCCTTAACAGGGAAATCTTTCCCTGCTTGCCACGTCACCTATCGCGCAGACGCAGCTTAGGTCAGTGGAAAATACCACATAATTACATGTATTTACAATGCATAGTTGTCCACGGGGGTTAAATGCAGTAGCATTTAATTTATCAATAACAAGAATTATTAAAGAGAACGTCGTTTCTGGGTTATTAAAACCGCTTGAATAATTAACAACAGTCTCTACGTCCTCTGCCTTTAACCAGGGATAAACTATGATAAATTTAGAGAGCGCAACTGCTCTGGGGGAAAATATTTCCCACACTGTAACTACACTTAATGCTTGACAACACTTCATTATTTTTCACAAGTTCTGATGATATACAAACTTAATAAACACTTCCCTGTTTTCACAAGTACCGAAAATATACAAACTTAACTGCACTGACACTGCACTACACTCAAACTGAACTAAAAACAGGCTAAACTTGCCCTTGTCTCCTCCCCATCCTTATATAAGCTTGCATTGTTCGAGAATGATCTATGCTACGAGAACAACATTTCTGGTGTACTCCAAAAAGAGAAAGCACAGTTACCAACTCAGAGACAAACAAAACACGCAAAGAGTTTTCTTATATTACATAACACTGTAAATTATTCACCATACAAACTTAATTTCAGTTACATAATTTAACAATCACGTAAAATATCATAAGGAAAAAGAGCACAAAAATTATGTACACCTTGCGAAATAACTACGCTCACTAACAGCAGGCAAACTGGCAACTCTGACTTGTACCAGTACCGGAACTACCGTATGCGAAACGCTGAGCAACTTCTCGAGCACCTAACTGGTAAATCCCGTTTCTTAACACTACCCCCTCCATAGTTCTTTGTTGTCCCAACAAAACTACATAGTATATAAACATAATTAATCCTAATGAAACATCTAACTATACACAAAATAATCCTTCAACTTATCAGGTCTTCTGTGCTGCTGCCAATGATGTCCTTGCTCCTCCACCCACCCCACCCTTCCAGGAAAGTCTTGGTCCTCTTAGTGATGCACATCTTCTCTTGGGAAACTGTCACCATCCTCTTGCACTTCAGCTCCTCGGTCCTTCTCAACATCCCCAGCTGCAGGAGAACGCAATTCCTCAGAGACGTCCCAGCTGTACTGTCCTGGTCCATGGTACGGCCACAGACGGTTCACATGTACCACCTTTGGGCGATACTTCCTGCCTCCCCGAATCCGATACATTATGTCTGATAGGCGGTCCAACACAGTGTAAGGTCCGTCCCATGGGCTCTGCAGCTTCGGTGACTGTCCCTTCTCTCACTGAGGATCGTATAACCAAACTTAGTCACCATCCTTTAAGCTCATCTCACCTGCCTTGGCATCATACTTGCACTTCATTACCTCTCCTGAAAACTTTAGGGCTTCTCGCACCAGATGATGTACAGCTCCGGACAGATGAAACGGCTACACCCCATCCACCAGCGACTTGGTTTGGGTCTCAGTGGTTCTGGTAACAGTTGCAGGTGGAGGGAGGGGGGATGTGGGAGGGTGAGGAGGGGAGAAATGTGGGCGGAGTTATATAGGGGGTAGTGTGGGAGGGTGAAGAAGCAGCACAGTCTGGCTGGTGGGAGGGGGAGACGAATGGTTGGGTAGCGGAGACGAGAGTCTGCTGGAGGGTAGGACAGGTGAGAGTGATTAGATGAAAAGAAATTACAAAAAATGAATTATTATAATATCTGCTGCATATATTTCATTTTATCTACTAAATAAAAACACTATTATTCACCACCGTATTTGGGTATCCTACTCATTATTATTATCCTTTGGATATTAGGCAATAAATAAAGATATTGGACGGTCTTTCGGACCCGAACCAATTTTTTCATAACTTTTTTCTTCAGCTATTTCCGTATTCCTATTATCCCTCGTGCTTGAAGTCCCCCTTTTTATCACTTTCTCCTACGCCCTACATTTTTTTTAGGCGTAAGGCAGTTTAACTTTCTCTTTAAATAACCATATTTGTCAACAAATATTCCTTTCATTAATCTACTTAATTACCTGTTTTCTTTCAATATGCATTTGTCTAATAATGGGTGTTACACCTTAATTGGCGCCGCTATTTGACGTTTTGAATAAATTTGGTCTAAATTTACGCATATATTGCAGTCTCTCTCAAGTAGGCTGGCAACCTCACACATCCTCCCCCCTGCTTTCTCCTTCTCTCGCTACCCGTTCCCTCCTTTCCTTTTGTAGTACTGTTTATCTATTATTTCTCATATTTTTAACCTCATTCCTTCTTACAAACTTTTAGTGCCATAGGAATTTCTCCCTTATCACCTACAGTCCTACTACATGAAAGTGGAAAAAACTGCCATCGGGAAAAGAATAACTGGAAATTTATGGCGAAGGTTACGATATTAGTTATTTAGAATGAAAGTGTTGGCACATACGCATTCTTGACGTGATTACCGCAGCCACAGCATTTCGCCTTCATCAAACAGAAGGCCTATAGGTTTCATGCATTACCTCCTTACGTCCAGCATTACTGTGCAGAACGCCATGTATAACACATTAAGGACCACAAGGACAGTACTGGTAGTCATCGTGATTCTCATGAATCTCTCCATAGGCTATTGAAAACAGTGCTTTATGCTCAACTTCAGAATTATGTTCTCATCATGGCAATGATAGGTAAAGATAATAAAAACAATATATACAACCAAATTATCATTTATTATACAACAAAGCTCAAACTGGCTCCGTGCTACCTGAAAAAAATTAAATACCTGATCATATATAATATATATATGGATGATGCCATGTCGTAGCGCTTAAGGGAATAACAGGGATGACGACGGTGATAATTGTCGCAAGGGAACGAGATGAAAGGAAAATTTCCTCTACCTGAAGTAAATTCTAATGGACAGTAATAATTCGAGACCCCGTTTATTGACAATAATTTTTATAGATCTGCATGTCGCCGTTATTGCGTCTCGGAACATTTCGGTAGATGATATAACTGATATAAATTGATAAATGGGTAGAGAGATATCCTTATCGTCTATATTACATGATAAATATGATATAGTAATGATAATCTGTCCTGATAGAGTAAATCTTGCTGTGACGGAAGGGTATTTGTAAAGCGAACTAATTTATACCACAGACTGTATCAGAAGTGTTTCTTCTTCGTAAATTGAAGCTCGATGAATACTCTAGACTGTATGCCAGGAAGCAGGTGACCTTGGTGTTTCTTACGAGGGATCAGGTTCGTGGCATAGTATGGAGGATGCATAGAGCTCAAATTTATCAAACAGTTAGTATCCTCGTAACTGGACACCTCTTCAACCACTTCCTGGAACTCAGACATGGAGTACCGGGGTGAGAATAACGCCATAATGACTAATACACCACAAACACATGGATATTTATACATCAACGAGAAACGACTGTGGTTCACTTGTATTTTCTATGGACTGCAATAAACACCGTTACTCAGGGCAGACCACCAGTTCCATGTTTTGTCAGTATATACTGAGATGAATGATTCTAACCGAATCAGGTAGATCCTCTCCGTCAACTGAGACAGTGGCATACTGACATGTGAATTAATTGTCATGTCTGGTTATTCTTTAGAAACAGTAAAAAAAAATAATGACTTTTTGTTTACCTGTAGAAACAAATAAAATAGTAGTTAGAGGACAAACTTGTGCCACGTGACACTATGCGAAGTCGTTAGGTTTCCTGCCATGAACAGAGGTGTTAACAGAGGTATCAGCCACCCCGGGGCATCAGTCACACCGATTCAGAATGGAGGCAAGACGGAGAGAGGCAAGAGAAAGGAGGATTGGTTTAAGAGGGCGCATTGTAGGGATGCGTGAAGCCGGACAGTCCATCCGAGCCATCGCTAACACCCTGGGAATTTCCACCAACACTGTCCAAAGGTGGATAAGAAGGTGAGTGTAGATATAGTTCCTCTAATAATAAATAACATAACCGTCAGTTTAGGAGTTAAAGACACATAAGGTTTATGAAATAACACCACATCATGTTCTTCCTGACTTTACTATATAATACATTTACTCTATTTCCTTCCGTCTGGCCAACGCAAGTTTAAATATGGTAACATCGCATTGCACGCTCGTGATTGGCGGAACAAATGTGGTCCTTTACCCTTGGCTTGTTAAGATAAATATTTAAAATTTATGCCTTCATAAATGTATTTTTATTAATCTTTGTGTCGTTGAGTAATAAAATAACGTTAACGAAGGCATAACTTAATTGTTCATCTCAATAAGTAAAACGTAATCAACATGTGTTCGGTAATCACGAACTGCCAATGCGATAGTCATATTTACAAATAATGCCACAACCACGTAGGCCTGACGAAATAAAATAGTATATATTGTAACTGTTTAGGGATGAAAGTTTTAATGTGTAGACAACTAAGCTAGAAAACACGCATCCCGGATAATGTTAGGGTAAGGACTGCAGGTCTACATTAAGTCAGGTGCGACTGTGTTGAATGATTCATGTAAAATCTAATGCCAGACTACTCCTCCCAAAAGCCTCGTTCCCTAGTTTAGCCCTCAAAAATTGAGTAGGAGTAAGTAGAGCGGTTATTAAGACTAATTAGATAAAGAAAACTACACAGAAAAATCAGATGAAACTGTCACTGTCATATCATAAATATGTAACTGGTGGCAACGAGGTGGTTATCTCGTATCTGAGACTGATACCCGGGTCGGTGGAGTAGGTGGACAATTTTCCGAGCCAACTGTGTTCCTGATCACGTAGCAGAAAGTAGAAACTCTGATGTAAAACCGGGGGTTGCACCCTCATATAAGGTGCCTAATTCGCCGTGAAATACTAATATATATATATATATATATATATATATATATATATATATATATATATATATATATATATATATTCACGTAGTTTAGGGCCTGCCATAATCTACGTGACTTTGAGCTTTCTTGTGTAGGGGAAGAAGGTCGAATGTCGCCTAGTTTTTCAAAGAGGGTAATTCAAACAGGACTAAGTAAACAGGATCTCAAATTTGGGATTCTGGCCAGTAAGCTCCTTCTGCTCTACACGCCTCAAATATGAATAGTATTTTTCATTGAAATATATTTGAACAGGTTTCTGTATGATGAGTTTTCTATGTGGAAAGAATTTATGTTTTCTGTGTTACATATAAGAAATTACCCAAAGTTTTCTTTTATCATGGCATTTTTTATCAATAACCATGATCAACACTATGAACTCTAAATTTAAATTTGTTTGCCAGAGCAGAGAACACTGACTGGTATGGCAACCTACCACGGGGAAGACCATCACGGTGCACTACTCCTGCTCAGAGGCAAGATATTGTGCAAACCGCAGAAGCCGATCCACAGACAAATGCGGTAGCCATAAGGGAATCGCTGCATCTTGATGTCAGCGAGAGGACTGTAAGACGAGTGCTGCACGAAGCGGGGTTGCATCATAGGACCCCAGCAAACAAGGAATTTCTGACTGACCAACATCGCGAGGGAAGGCTACGGTTTGCCCAACAATATGTTGACAAGCCAGAGGATTTTTGGAAGAGTGATATGGACAGATGAGAAAACCTTCTCTTCGTGTCACGGAAGGCGCCACTGCTGGAGGAGGAATAATACTCGGTGAGTATAATTTCTGAGGTTTTTGCTTCTATAAACTAAACTATTCAGTCATACATGACCATAAGAATATATAAATAATTACTGCAGGGGGACAACCAGTTTAGTTACAACGTCAGCGACATCAATAAAATAGTTACTAATAAGAGTCCATGCAGAGTAAATTACTTTGGGTATATAGGGTTACGCAGTGTTTGAATTAGTGAGTAAAACATTTTCCCTAAAACAAACAAAAACTTTAAATACTAATGGGATGGAAAGATCACGCTGGCATGAAGTCAACAACTTTAAATAATACCCACACTAGACAGACGTTGATTTTTCCCTTGGGAATCCTAAAAGTGGTAAATGTAATAACTCTACGTGCTTACATTCAAAATGCATATTCACTTAGTATGTGTCACTGCTACCATACCAACCTGAACTATGGCACACAGACTGACAAAGACAACCTACCAAATCTTATCCATAGCGAACAGGTTATTTAATGATCTATTACTCATACATATAGATATCATCTTTGCATATTTCGCACCATCAATTTAGGCTCCCCCTACGTAATCAATATTTATCCTACCATTGTTCAGTTAGTAACCCTATAAATGAACTTCTATAAGGCAACCACGCATTTCACATGCTTTTTCTTTAGTGTAGGCTATTCCTCAGTTGCACTGAAGTAAGACAGGCATTCATGGCATGTCATTAACATTTCCCAATATTGTTAAGAACCTCTTGTTAGCATAAAACAAATATGCAATTATACCTTGAAGATTATTAATGCTAGCCCCCTTCTTTCAACAGATACAACCAGGAACACGTATTTCAGGTGGCCAGGAGTGGACACGTGAACGTAAATATTTGGGGGTGGGTAAGCTGGCATGGGATGGGTGACATGCACCACACAGAGGGTCGGTTCAATTCCGAGAAGTATATTGACATACTTAATAACTTCTTTCTGCCCTCATTTTCTGCCAGCAACCATCCCTTTCCTAATGGTCCAGTATATTTTGTCCAGGACAGATGCCCCGTTCACCAGGCTCGCGTGGTCCAGGAGTGGTTCCAGGAGCACCCTCGCTTCCAGCTTCTGCCCTGGTCCAGTAAGGGTGCGGACTGCAACCCCATAGAAAATATCTGGGGATCAATGGTAACTTCGTGCGTTCCTGAACAGGAACGCACACCCCAGGAGCTACTGGACCACATCCGGCGAGTATGGGAAGTCTTCCGGGGTAAACCTGACCTTGTGAAATGTCACACAGGTAATATACAAAGACGTCTTCAGGCTGTGATCGAAAAGGGTGGTGGATGGACAGGATACTGAGAGGTAGTAAGTGTTAAGTCTCATTGCTCTCATTGCTCTTGTTATTCTACGAAATATATATGTTGTTAGCTGTGCAAATAACACGCACACATAATTGATATATATATATATATATATATATATATATATATATATATATATATATATATATATAAAATCATACAGGCTCTACACTTATGAAATTTAACATCGAGTAACCCTATATGCCCAAAGTAATTTCCTCTGCATGGACTGACGTTGTAACGAAACTGGCTGTCCCCCTGCAGTAATTATTAATATATTTTTATGGTCATGTATGACTGAATAGTTTAGTTTATACAAGCGAAAACCTCAGAAATAATACTCACCGAGTATTATTCTTTCTCCAGCAGTTGCGCCTTCAGTGACACACTTCCAAAAATCCTCTGGCTTGTCAACATAACGTTTGCTAGGGTCCTGTGATGCAACCCTGCTTCGTGCAATACTCTTCTCATAGTCTTTTCGCTGATATCATGGTCTGTGCATCGGTTTCTGTGGCGTGTAGTGCAACATGGTGGTTTCCGTGTGGTAGGTTGCCATGCTAGTTAGTGTCCTCTGCTTTACCCAACACAATAAATTTTAGATCAAACAATGTTGTTCATGGTTATTAATATATATATATATATATATATATATATATATATATATATATATATATATATGATCATGTATTTAATTTCTTCAGGTTACATGTGATTGTGTGAGCTGGTTACACCCTTGAGACTGCAGCACGGAGGCAGTTTGAGCTTTGTTGTATAATAAATGATATTTTGGTTGTATATATTGTTTTTATTATCTTTGCCTATCATTGCCATGATGAGAACATAATTCTGAAGTTGAGCATAAAGCACTGTTTTCAATAGCCTATGGAGAGATTCATGAGAATCACGATGACTACCAGTACTGTCCTTGTGGTCCTTAATGTGTTATACATGGCGTTCTGCACAGTAATGCTGAACGTAAGGAGGTAATGCATGAAACCTATAGGCCTTCTGTTTGATGAAGGCGAAATGCTGTGGCTGCGATAATCACGTCAAGAATGCGTATCTGCCAACACTTTCATTCTAAATAACTAATATCGTAACCTTCGCCATAAATTTCCAGTTATTCTTTTCCGATGGCAGTTTTTTCCACTTTCATGTAGTAGGACTGTAGGTGATAAGGGAGAAATTCCTATGGCACTAAAAGTTTGTAAGAAGGAATGAGGTTAAAAATATGAGAAAGAATAGATAAACAGTACTTCAAAAGGAAAGGAGGGAACGGGTAGCGAGAGAAGGAGAAAGCAGGGGGGAGGATGTGTGAGGTTGCCAGCCTACTTGAGAGAGACTGCAATATATGCGTAAATTTAGACCAAATTTATTCAAAACGTCAAATAGCGGCGCCAATTAAGGTGTAACACCCATTTTTAGACAAATGCATATTGAAAGAAAACAGGTAATTAAGTAGATTAATGAAAGGAATATTTGTTGACAAATATGGTTATTTAAAGAGAAAGTTAAACTGCCTTACGCCTAAAAAAAATGTAGGGCGTAGGAGAAAGTGATAAAAAGGGGGACTTCAAGCACGAGGGATAATAGGAATACGGAAATAGCTGAAGAAAAAAGTTATGAAAAAATTGGTTCGGGTCCGAAAGACCGTCCAATATCTTTATTTATTGCCTAATATCCAAAGGATAATAATAATGAGTAGGATACCCAAATACGGTGGTGAATAATAGTGTTTTTATTTAGTAGATAAAATGAAATATATGCAGCAGATATTATAATAATTCATTTTTTGTAATTTCTTTTCATCTAATCACACTCACCTGTCCTACCCTCCAGCAGACTCTCGTCTCCGCTACCCAACCATTCGTCTCCCCCTCCCACCAGCCAGACTGTGCTGCTTCTTCACCCTCCCACACTACCCCCTATATAACTCCGCCCACATTTCTCCCCTCCTCACCCTCCCACATCCCCCCTCCCTCCACCTGCAACTGTTACCAGAACCACTGAGACCCAAACCAAGTCGCTGGTGGATGGGGTGTAGCCGTTTCATCTGTCCGGAGCTGTACCTCAGCCAGCCTTTCGTGATGGTGCTTCGCATAGCCAGTGGTGTCTGTAGGCAGCTCATCACCAGGTGGTCTTCCCATTAACAGGCAAGCGTAACTCGTGGCCCAACATCAGTTTTGCAGAGGTGTAGCTGGTAGACTCATGGGATGCAGAACAATATGTCATCAGCAATGCAGTTAATTTATGGTCCCATTCTGTTTGCCCCTCTACGCAATACTTAGCAAGTTCTTGTCTTAGGGTCCACTTGAATTTCTCCACCATCCCATCTGACTGTAGCCTTAGTGGGGTCGTCCTGGTCTTCTTGATCCCCAGTAACTTGCAGGACTCATGGAACACAGCAGACTTGAAGTTTCTACCCTGGTCTGAATGTTGCACTTGTGGCATCCCAAGACAACAGAAAAACTGGTCAACCAACACCTGAGCAACAGTTGCAGCCTCTTGATTGGGGATGGTGTAGGCTTCTGGCCACTTTGCGAAGTAGTCCATGGCAACACATATATACCGGTTTCCTCTTTCAGTGGGTGGCAGAGGTCCAGCAATGTCTACTGCGACTCTTTCCATTGGTGCACCCACTTGGTACAGCTGGAGAGGGGCGCAACCACATTTCTTGGGTCTTTTCTTGGCACAACACACATCGCAGGCCCAACACCACTCTTCAACATCCTGAGGCATGCCAATCCATTAGAGTCTCTGTCGCAGCTGGCTTAGAATTTTCTTCATCCCCAGGTGCCCACTAGTGATCTGATTATGGGACTCATCCATGATCTCGGACCTCATCTTCTTCGGAACCACCAGTTGCCAATACTTGCTGAGGCCATTGGGTGTCTCCCACTGACACTTCAGTAGTCCGTTGTTCAAACGAAGAAGACCCCACTGATACCAGTAGCTCTTGGTCACAGGGCTTAACCTGCAAACTTCTTCTCAAGATGGTCACACTGTACTCTGCTGCAGCCACTTTGGCACTGATTGCAAATCTGCATCCTCTTCAGGTCCTCTTCATCTGACGCTGGCCGTCACTACAGTACAGCAGCATTTCTTGTGAAGATTCCCATTCCTACTGCACTTCTTGCCATCTGTTCTACAGCCTTCTCGCACACTATTCATCAAGGTTCTCCTGCATTTCTTCAGTGGTGGGGCTTCTTGGAAAAATTGGCTGGTTGTTGCCTCTCATCACCACCCACCACCATTTTACCCTCATCCTTCTCAGTTGGACACTCATGGCTGAAGTGTCCCAGCTCACAACATGTCCAACACCTGTTTGTTGCAATCTGAGATTTCCTTGCACTGTTCCTCTCTTGCTTTTTCTTCCATTTGTAACAATCCACCTTCTTGTGTCCCAGTTTCCTGCAGAACCTGCAACCTCCTCTAATCTTCTCCTGTTCTCTCTTCTACTCCTTGCAATCCACTTTCTGATGTCCTGACTTTTCACAGTACCAGCACCTTCCTTCAAAATTTTCCACTTCCCATACCTGCACCTTTCTTGCCTTGAATCCTGCACTACGACCTGCCTGAAAAGTGGACATACCGGACCTGACATAGGACTTGGACTGTAGAGCCCTAGCTAGTGCGTCTTATATGCTTCTGAGTTGTGTCTGCTTCACGTGCACCTTCAACTCTGCAGCATCAAGAGCATCGATGAACTGGTCCCTCAATAGCATAGCCAACAGGTTAGGTGCTGCTCCAGGGTATGCCTTGTATGCCATACTCTCCAGGTCATGAGCAAGCTGCTGTAGGGATTCTTCTCGAGCCCGTACATGGCTCTAGAATCTTACTTTGTAAACCTCAGTCTGGTACATGGTTCCATATCTATGCTCCAGCACTTCTACTAGGGACTGATAACTCTTCCTTTCCATCACTGACACTTGGCCCAGAATTTCCACTGCGGCACCCTTAAGGCTAGTAGCAAGCTGAACTGCCCTATGCCTATCATGCCAACCATTCTGATCTACAAGTAACTCAAACAGTGCACAGTAAGCTTCCCAAGGTACCCTACCATCAAATTCCTGAGGTTTCTTTTTAACTGGACCTCCATTATAGGCGTGCACCTTACTGGTTTGGGACCTAAAAACTGCAGCATCATAATTAAGGCCAGGACTTAAATCTCTACATTCTGATTATTCAACCCTGTAATCTTATCTTTAGATGCTTGGGATCTGTCAAGATTCACCATATGCTGTCCATTCCTTTCTTATGCTCTGTGTACACTAACCTGAGGCTAAGCAGTGCAATATTTCTCTACAGTCTCAATTTTCTCACTAAATATCTTCACATGGTCGACTACATGTTTCAACTGGCTATCTACATGCTGTCTGCACTCCATCACTATTTCCTCACTAATTATCTTCAACTGGCTGTCTACATGCTGTTTACACTCCATCACATTATTGCTTACCTCATACTTCTGCTGCTCTAGCTTGGCATCTACTTCCTCCTTAAGCTGTTGCTGTTCTTCCTTCATTTCCCCCATGAATGCATCCAGCTGTCCTTGCATCCTCAGTTGTACTTCCCTCTGTTGCTTCTGTAATGCCCCTTGAAGTTGTTCATATCGTTCTTTTTGTTCTTCACGTTGTGCCTCTAGTTGTTCACTCTGCGCTTGCAATTGCTCTTTGAGTTCTTTCTGTCCTTCAATCTGTGCCTGTAATTGTTCCATGAGTTCGTTCCTGAGCTCTTTCTGTTCTTCACTTTGGGCCAGTAATTGTGCTTGGAGTTCTTCCTGTCCTGCACTCTGTTCCTGTAATTGTGCTTGGAGTTCTTTCTGTCCAGCATTGTGTGTCTGTAGTAGTTCCATAACTGCACCCAGCGTTGCCTCTTCCTGCCTAGTTTGGCCTCTTGTCTGGACACCTTCTGCCTCCATGTCAAAGGTTAAACTCACTGCAGCACTTTCCAAAAAATCCACACTCCTGACACCAGTGTTTCATCTCCACCCCACACTGCCACAGGCTTCAACAGCAGTAGTTCAGTACAGGAAGGACGTTGCCCAGTGAGTTGTCCTTCATGGTTGGCCTTTAGGTGTCCAGTACACAATATCAGCTGAGGCATTGTAAATAAACACTGGCTTGTTCACTGTCTTTATTTTGCAAGTAATTACACTTAATGATTTCCAACTTTACTTCACTGTTTTCACAAGCACTGGAGCTATACAAACTTTACTAACTGCAATTGCACTTAATGCTTGATAACACTTCACTATTTTTTACAAGTTCCGATGGTATACAAACTTCAATAAAGACTTCACTGTTTTCACAAATACCGAAAATATACAAACTTCACTGCACTGACACTGCACTATACTCACACGGAACAGAAAACCAACTAAACTTCCTCCAGTCTCCTCCCCATCCTTATATAAGCTAGCATTGTTCGAGAATGATCTACATTCTACGAGAACAACAGTTCTGGTGTATTCCAGAAAGAGAGAACAAGTTACAAACTCGGAGACAAACAGAACATGTAAGAGTTTTCTTACATTACATAACACTGTAAATAATTTACCATACAAACGTAATTTCTGTTACATAATTAACAATCACATAACTAAAACATCAGAAGGAAAAGGAACAAAAAATTTACTGTACAACTTACGAAATAACTACACTCACTAACAGCAGGCAAACTGGCAACTCTGACTCGTACCGGTACCGGAACTACCGTATGCGAAACGCCGAGAAGCTTCTCAGTGCTTCCACAACCAAGTTTCCAAATTCTTTGACCCTGCTGCTAAATTTCCCTAGAGTTCCTTGTCCTGAGTTCCAAATTTCCTTAGATTTCCTTATGAATTTTTTAATTCCGGTTCTTTTAATTCGTGATCAAAGAAACAGCATATATAACAATATTTCATGTCATATTCACATAATAAATATTTAAAACCACTTAACTTTCTTAAGAGATAAACAGAGAAATTTATTTAAGTTTTATTTTCACTGGAAAAAACAGTCAGGTACGTACACAGTATAAAGAAAGCTTCATAGGCATTAGTGTATATACAAACTAAAAATAAGCATCCCTTTCTTTGGTGTAAATAAACAAAACATATATACCAACTAAAAATAAGCATCCGGTTCTTTGGTGTAAATAAACAAAACTTATATACCAACTAAAAATAAGCATCCCGTTCTTTGGTGTAAACAAAACATAATTCTGAATAATAACATACCATACATAACTTATGTATGTTAATGACTCGGTGATATCACAAAGCAATCACAATATTGTTTGTAACTTACCCCCCCCCCCACGTCTCTCCTCCCACACAACCTCTGTCTCTGCCTCCCACACCCATCTCTCCCCTCACACCAACAGTGATACTTATTCTCGTTTCTTTTCCTTCATATCATTTAGGAATAATTTTCTGATTCTAGAACACTCATTGTTATCAGCATTGGCCTTCATTTTTTTGTGAAGTCTGATCATAATCATTGGTGGATCCAAGGCCGCAGCTTGATGTTGCCCATTCCTTTGGAAAGCTGTTTTTGTTGTAATTAGACCAAGTAAGCTTTCTTTCTTAAGTGATGCCCGATGATCATTCTTTGAGTTTCAACTGACTGAAGAATCTTTCTACTTGTGCATTTGACTAAGGAAGCGAGAACAAGACCGAAACCACCCTGCAAAGCTGTGGGTACTGTGAATTCCCTGCTGGATTTCTGGTTTGGAAAACATAATGGAAAACATGGTAATGTCATGTTTGGGAAGCATCACTGTTTCACAGCTATTAATCAAAGATCACCCTTGGGTTCTTCCAGTTAAGTGTTCCTGCCATCTAATTCACTTGTGTGCTTCTCATGCATCATTAAAACTACCAAAATCACTGGAAGATTTGTGCAGAAATATATATTCTCAATTTAGAACTGAAGCTTTTCATGAGTTCCAAGCTTTTTTTTAATGTTCAGCAACACAAAATTCTGAAGGCAGTTTACACACGTTGGCTTTTCATGAAAATGTGTGTTGACAGGCTGTTGGAGCAGTATGAACCTCTGAAGCTTTATTTCACTCAAGTTGGTCTTGAAGATCCAACATATGTGCACGACAGCATTATGAGGAGCTTAAATAACCAGTTCATTAAAGCATATTTGGAGTTTTTGGCCTTCAACCTGGGCAGACTTGCAGCCTTCAATACACTATTTCAGAGCTCTCTGCCACTTTTGCATTTACATAAGAAAGAACTAACTACTCTAGTATGTGGTATGTGTTCTGATTTTATGAAGACTGAATACATCAGAAGCAGAGCTGTAGAAAGTGTTGATGTAGATAACAAAGAACATTACCTGCCCCTTAACATGGTATATATTGGACTAGCAGCAACCAATACTATACAGAGCATAGCCAGAGACCTTGGAAATGATCTTTGTGATGTAAGGATGTTTTATTCCCACTGCAGAGACTTTCTAAGAGAATGTGTAAGGCAGATTCTTTCTAGGTTTGATAGCATTGGAAATTTTTATTTTTTGTCCTGCCTGTCACCTGAAGTAGCCCAAAATCTAACTCTTCCTTCACTCGCCCCTCTGTTCGAAAGACTGCCATACTTAAAGGATGTTGTTGACATTCAGCAGACAGACCTAGAATGGAGGCAGCTGTCTATGAGTTCCAGTGTTTCAGCAAGTTTAGACCCAAATGTGTTTTGGCAATCAGTTTTCCCAAACCAGAAATCCAGCAGGGAATTCACAGTACCCACAGCTTTGCAGGGTGGTTTCGGTCTTGTTCTCGCTTCCTTAGTCAAATGCACAAGTAGAAAGATTCTTCAGTCAGTTGAAACTCAAAGAATGATCATCGGGCATCACTTAAGAAAGAAAGCTTACTTGGTCTAATTACAACAAAAACAGCTTTCCAAAGGAATGGGCAACATCAAGCTGCGGCCTTGGATCCACCAATGATTATGATCAGACTTCACAAAAAAATGAAGGCCAATGCTGATAACAATGAGTGTTCTAGAATCAGAAAATTATTCCTAAATGATATGAAGGAAAAGAAACGAGAATAAGTATCACTGTTGGTGTGAGGGGAGAGATGGGTGTGGGAGGCAGAGACAGAGGTTGTGTGGGAGGAGAGACGTGGGGGGGGGGGTAAGTTACAAACAATATTGTGATTGCTTTGTGATATCACCGAGTCATTAGCATACATAACATATATACCAACTAAAAATAAGCATCCGGTTCTTTGGTGTAAATAAACAAAACTTATATACCAACTAAAAATAAGCATCCCGTTCTTTGGTGTAAACAAAACATAATTCTGAATAATAACATACCATACATAACCTATGTATGTTAATGACTCGGTGATATCACAAAGCAATCACAATATTGTTTGTAACTTACCCCCCCCCCCACGTCTCTCCTCCCACACAACCTCTGTCTCTGCCTCCCACACCCATCTCTCCCCTCACACCAACAGTGATACTTATTCTCGTTTCTTTTCCTTCATATCATTTAGGAATAATTTTCTGATTCTAGAACACTCATTGTTATCAGCATTGGCCTTCATTTTTTTGTGAAGTCTGATCATAATCATTGGTGGATCCAAGGCCGCAGCTTGATGTTGCCCATTCCTTTGGAAAGCTGTTTTTGTTGTAATTAGACCAAGTAAGCTTTCTTTCTTAAGTGATGCCCGATGATCATTCTTTGAGTTTCAACTGACTGAAGAATCTTTCTACTTGTGCATTTGACTAAGGAAGCGAGAACAAGACCGAAACCACCCTGCAAAGCTGTGGGTACTGTGAATTCCCTGCTGGATTTCTGGTTTGGAAAACTGATTGCCAAAACACATTTGGGTCTAAACTTGCTGAAACACTGGAACTCATAGACAGCTGCCTCCATTCTAGGTCTGTCTGCTGAATGTCAACAACATCCTTTAAGTATGGCAGTCTTTCGAACAGAGGGGCGAGTGAAGGAAGAGTTAGATTTTGGGCTACTTCAGGTGACAGGCAGGACAAAAAATAAAAATTTCCAATGCTATCAAACCTAGAAAGAATCTGCCTTACACATTCTCTTAGAAAGTCTCTGCAGTGGGAATAAAACATCCTTACATCACAAAGATCATTTCCAAGGTCTCTGGCTATGCTCTGTATAGTATTGGTTGCTGCTAGTCCAATATATACCATGTTAAGGGGCAGGTAATGTTCTTTGTTATCTACATCAACACTTTCTACAGCTCTGCTTCTGATGTATTCAGTCTTCATAAAATCAGAACACATACCACATACTAGGAGTAGTTAGTTCTTTCTTATGTAAATGCAAAAGTGGCAGAGAGCTCTGAAATAGTGTATTGAAGGCTGCAAGTCTGCCCAGGTTGAAGGCCAAAAACTCCAAATATGCTTTAATGAACTGGTTATTTAAGCTCCTCATAATGCTGTCGTGCACATATGTTGGATCTTCAAGACCAACTTGAGTGAAATAAAGCTTCAGAGGTTCATACTGCTCCAACAGCCTGTCAACACACATTTTCATGAAAAGCCAACGTGTGTAAACTGCCTTCAGAATTTTGTGTTGCTGAACATTAAAAAAAAGCTTGGAACTCATGAAAAGCTTCAGTTCTAAATTGAGAATATATATTTCTGCACAAATCTTCCAGTGATTTTGGTAGTTTTAATGATGCATGAGAAGCACACAAGTGAATTAGATGGCAGGAACACTTAACTGGAAGAACCCAAGGGTGATCTTTGATTAATAGCTGTGAAACAGTGATGCTTCCCAAACATGACATTACTAGTATCTGCACAAAAACCAATAATGTTCTCCATAGGGATACACATTTCATTCAGGTATTTCTTGACACTGTGGTAGATGGTATCTGCTTTCCCGTCAGGCAGTTCAATAAAACTAATGAACACAAACACCACTTCAAACTTATCCTCATCAAAAAACATTCCTAATAAAGCTAACTGTGATGTAGTTGACTGGTCAGTGGTCTCATCTATGAGGACTGAAAACTTGTGTTTTTGCAGTAACTCCACATTTTCTTTCAAAAAATGAAATCCAAGTACCTGCCTAAGAGTGTTAGTTGCTTTCTGCTTCCCTAATGACACATTCTTTAGAACAGGATCTGAGGGAAATTTACTTCTTAGAAAAGGCAGCATTTCTTCACACAGACTAATGGGAAGACTGTTTTCTGCAAGAAAGCTACAAATCTTTATTTCCATTTTTGCAGCTGCACTGGATGAGGAACCTAATAAGGCTAGAGCAGTGGGTTGGGACTTTGCCTCTTCTCTACTACTTTTCACAGCATTCTGGTGAAATTTATTAGCATCATGACATTTTATTGCAGTTTTTGCACATGAAGTTTTCACACTGCACACACCGCAAAATGGCACATCACTTCCATTAACTGATTTTTTCTGAAGCGATGATTTAAACTGTGGATGGGTCAGCCAAGTTACAAAACATTTGCTTATACTGTATTTATTTTTCTTTGGTTTAAGTCCCTTCTGGGCCTTCTCTTTGTCTGTGTCATATTCACTGCTGCTTCCAGAATCTGAGGCCATATTAATCTACTCTAAAAAAAAAAAGGCATCCTCATTAGTCTGTCCAAGGCATTGGAATATTGTAGGAAAGGTTTGGCCCCGGTAGTATATAAGACAAGACCCAATAGACTTGCTGAAATCTTCAACACAATTTTTGAACTAAGAAACACAATTAAACCTCCACTTATTTCTCCTATTTATTCTATGAAATTTTACTAGCAAAAGCTGTCATGCCTCACTTGGCCTAAACAAGTAGAATTATTGTTCTGGTCTTACAAAAATAAAAGTGTTAGATAAACAAGCCCAGTTTCCTGTGGGTCACGAGATAAATGGAATGTACAGTTGCCCACAAAAGTTTTGTTCCACTACCAGAGATAATAAGATCAGTATTTTAGGATGCCAGGCCCTCCGACTACCCCGCTGTCCTCTCACCGGGACTCATCCTCCCTTCAGCCCTCCAACCTACTTTAAAGTGTCTAAGGTTCAATAGGATGAGGTCCTTTGAGGTCAGAATTTTCACATCATCTTTCATCTCGGGAACAAAACATCTGTGGGCAATAGTACCTGACTTCAGTTGCTCGTGGTACACCAGTCTCTCCAATATATTGCTTAAGGTAACTGTTGATTAATTGATTAATAGTAGACATTACAGTACTAGCATATAAAGCCTAAAGGCACTCATTGTCATACAGCACGGTAATAATTGAGTTGACAGTGCATCAGACACAGAAAAAACGAGAAACTTATTCTTACCTCTGAATTTTGGGCAAACATAAACAAAGCAAATCAGAGCGCTGCCAGCTGATGCTTACCGTTTTCTTCTACCGTTAAATGGGATACTGCATCAGCTATACTTTCCCAGTAAATAATACACAAATGATCTGTGTCAAACCTCTGGGCCCTGGCATAAAGCCTTGCTTTAATGAATACCAACAGCAGCATAATATTTAGAGGGTAATTATTATATTCTTATGAATTATCATGTCTTCACTAAATTTGCTTAGAAATTCCTTAAAATCACTAACTTCCTTAAAATGCTCCTTGTCACACCAAAATTTCCTTAAGTTAAGGAAATTTCCTTGAAAGTGGAAGCACTGCAAATCGCGCTTCTTAACAATATAATTACCATAACTGAATCAAGATTCAGTACTGAGCAGCAAGACATTTTTTAGTTGAATTTAAGTGCCCGAGTTTAATCATTTTTAGTAGCAGCAAAACCAGAATGTGTGGCAGTGTGCTAATGTATATTAAGGCACATCCTCATGTAGTCCTCACACCTAATTTATCTAGTGATAATGACAATATTACTTACATTGAACTCAGAAGTAAAGTTGATGTTCACTTCCTTCCTGTGCAGTCAGAGGAAACATTGTCACCACATACCTAGTCCTCCAATATGTACGCTGATTTCGTTGAAATCTGTGTGCTCTCTCTCCTTCTGATTGCTTTTTTGGGGGGCAGGGGCTGCCCCCCCCCTCCTTAAGATGATTGGAGGTTTCACATATCGTATTACGGGTGAGAGCACACTATACAGCATACTCTAAGATATCAAAGCGATATATGTTCTGCTTTCGGAATTTTTTGTTATTTTTTAATTTTTGGATGTAGCTGACCCCCGTAATATCATTCGTGAAGAAACTGTAAATATTCGAAAACTTTCGGAATAACCAGACGAACTCACCTGAGAAATCTCATTCAAATATTTCCCTTCTTTCTAATCACTTTCATTTTTAGGAAGAGATTAACCCCCAGTAATCACTGGGAGGTCATGCTCCTCAAATTTCGCACTATAGATGGGTGTTCAATTTACATGTTCAGTATTACGACATCAAAGCGAAATCTGCCCTCCTTCCTCAATTTTATATCCTTCATAATTATGTCTTGGAGAGAGGCTAATCGCTTAAAATAATGCTGGAAATTTCTATACAGTGCAAGATATTATCAAGGAATCAGACACATTGACTTGAAAAGTTTTGTCCAAATCCATGTGCTGACTTTCTTCTAGTCAAGAAAGGAACTGTAGCTGTAAAATCTGCATGGCTGACTTATAGACTTACCTACACCCCGTTACAGCTTCAGTCCTTAGAGACAACTGATAACTCAGCAGCTTGTCAGCTGACATTATTGATATTTTTTATCTTTGCTCATCAGTTTATTCTCTTACCAATCTTATCTTATGTACACACACACACACACACACACACACACACACACAGTCAAACCACTCATTATTTTTCTGAGTCCTTACGCCCCCCTGGAAAATTGTTCATGCCTCACTAGAAGTGCACGCCCCCCGTGTTGAGAACCACTCATACAGGTATACTCAGCTTTATTTTCAGCAAAACACTGTGAAGTCCAGTTACAAAAGTTTCAGATAACAACAAAGCAGCTTGTTCATCAAAATTACAGAGCCAAAGGGAATCAAGACTATAAAATAAAATAATATCAAATTCTTCGTCATAAGAATAAAAGCTCATAAAACAAAGCAAGAACAACTTCGTAATGTACAATGAATGCAACAGTAAATCAGACAAAAAGTAATTTTGGAGCTACAGCAGAAGTAACAAGATATTATCTCCAGCAATAAGGCCTATTAGCTTTAACAAATGGAGAACACACGAACTACAAATCCGAGATGGCTGAAATTCCTATTGCTCTCTTTGCATTCATTTTTACCATAGAAAATTCAGCCCCAGTTCCTTTCTTTTTCTTTTTGTGTTTAGACGTAGGTATTGAAAACAGAAAAATTCTAATAAATCAGAAACATGTACTGACTGTGATCAACAAACATCTAGGTCAGATAAGATATCCTCAAATGATTATGAAGGAAGTAAAGACTGAAAATACAATAAAACCACAAACTCAAATTCCCAGCATATAATTTAGGACTGCCACTGTAATCATTGGAAGTGATTAACGTAAGTGTAATATTTAAAAGGGGTCATAAATCCCAATCTGGAAATTGCTGTGCAATCAGCTTAACACTAGTGGTATACAAACAGTACAAAATCGTAGTTACGGTCAAACTGGTTAAGCATTTAGAAAGAAAATCTTATTAAAGACTTACACCTTGGTTCCTGGAATAATCCTTCATGTCTTACCAATCTCCTTGACTTTTTTTTTATGATATTATTTAGATGTACGATAAAAAAAATCCGCTGACTATCTAGACTTCCAGAAGGCATTTGACAGTGTTCACCATAAACGAGTAGTTGGGACCAGTAGATTAAATGGTGTCGCTAGCGATGTAGATTAGCATATGGATAACTGACTAAACAAAAACAAAAACAAAAACAAAGTTAAAATATTTTTGAAGGGGTCAGAATGATGAATGAAACAAGGGGATCTGCACAAAGTTCAGTTTTGTGTCCCGTTCTGCTTTTAATTTCCATCAGTGATATTGACGAAACTACAGTATGTGTTATATAATATACAAATCTTCCAGTGATACAAAATGTGGTATCGGAGATGAAGTATTGTACAGCAATGGTAGATAATTCAGGAATGATTATAAACTGTTCAGCTCGGCTCAAACGTGGCAAATGGATTTTAGTAGCCTACTGAAAATAGAAAAGTACTAAATATTGGGAGTATAAATGAAAACGTTAACTACACTATGAAAGATAATGAACTCGAGAATGTAAACCAATGAAGTAAAAATGCAGTTTCTTCGTGTTCATCCTGTGAAAAACATGGAGACTGCTTACTCAGTTCTGCGATATATACGCCAACTTCTTTGAAATACATGTACAGTATTCACAGTCCCTTATTTCAGAACATTCTTCTCTTTGGGTGGGGGGCTTACCCTCCAAGAATCATGGGGGTTACTGTCCCCCAAAAGTACATTAAGGATGAGAGTTCATTGTGCAACATGTACTATGATATCGGAGACAGATCTTTCACTGTTTCTGAGAAATTTTGATTTAGTGAGGGGAGCTGTACTGCCTGTTTATCGCCAGATGCCTCAATCCCGTAAGGGGTGGCCACAAAGAAATCACCTCCATGTCACTCTGTCTAATGCCACTTCACTCCCTTGCTCCCAGCTCACACCCCCCTCTCTCATATACCTTTCCACTCCATCTCTCCATCTCATCCTCGGCCTCCCCCCTCCCTCTCCCCCATATACATTCTCCTCGTTAGTCTCTCGCTTTTCATCCTCTCCACATGGCCAAACCACCTCAGTGTATTCTCCCAACACTTTCTTTCACATCCACGTCCACATAACAGCGCTCCTTCACTTCCTCATTTGTCAGTCTGTCTCTCCATGTAATTCCACATGCTCGTCTGAGATAACTCATTTCTACTGCTCTCACTCTTGACTTGTGTCCTTCCAACAAGGTCCAAGCTTCACTTCTATACATTAGAGTAGGTATCACAATACTGTCATGCAGTAACTGTTTTACTTCCAAGCTCACTTCCGTGTTCCTTATCACTGCTATCAAGGAACCAGCAACCTTTCTTCTTTGTTGTACCCTTTTAAGCACTTCATCCTCCAAACTATCATCCTTACTCATCACACTACTCAAGTACTTAAATGTACTCAAATTTTCCATTTCCTTCTCATCCAGCCTCATTGTACATTCAGTGTCTTCATTTCTCTCAAAGACCACGACTTTACTCTTCCCAAGACTCACCTTTAGATTCCATTTCTTACATACACTCCTAAACTCATTCAACAAACCTTGCAGTTCACCTTTGTCTTCACTTAACAATACAGTATCATCTGCAAACAACAGTACAGAAAGCTTCCAAACTTTGCCCTCCCTTACTAGAGTCGCTCTAACATCCACTGCCCTACCTTGTATCTCTTTTATTACCTCATCTACGAGTATATACAGACTCAACAACCATGGGGACATGACACATCTCTGTTCAATCCAACGTTCAGATACAAAAATTCACTCAGTTCACTATCCACATGCACTGGAGCCTTAGCGCCCTCATACATACCTGTACTCTTCACGGCATTCAATAGCTTCCCATTCACTCAATATATCCTTAATATTTTCCACAATCCTTGTCTACTCACCATGTTATATGCTTTCTCCAGATCCATGAAGGCCGCACACAACTTCTTTCCTTTCCGTAGAATCTTTACCACTAAAGACCTAGGAATGAATATCTGATTTACACAACCTCTTCCCTTCCTAAAACCTCCCTGTTCTTCTCCAACGAATTCCTCTGTTATTTCCCTAACTCTTTCAATAAGTATCCTATCATATACTTTTCGTATTACACTAAGAAGACAAATGCCGCTATGATTACCACACACCTATTTTTTTTTACTTTTCCTTCGTACAGGTGAATAATTATACCTAATTTCTAATCCACTGGAACTCTACAATCCTCCCAGGCCAATCTGCACATCTTCCATATCCATTCTACTACTATCACTCCCCTATGCATGAGTATTTCACCACACATTCCATCAATTCCTGGGGCTTTCCTCATTTTGCCTTTCTTCATTGCTTCCACTACTTCCATCTCATTGATTACTTCCTCTCTTCTCACCTCGCTCCTCCGCCCAGTCATTCCCCAGCCACTTGTACTCACATTACTTTCATTCTCTATGTTTAACAATGCCCTGAATTGTTCTCTCCATCTGCTCACTTTATCCCTTCGCCACTAGGAATCTGCCATTTTAATCTTTCACTCCCTGACTTACTTCTGTATCACCTTGTCTAACTCTCTTTACCTCTTTCCAGAACATTAACTTACATTCCCTCAACTTTACACTCAAATTCTTTCCAAACCCATCATCCACTCTCGTCTTACTCTCTCTTACTAATCTTCTCGCCTGTCTCTTCCTCTCTACATATAACTCTCTCTTCTGTCTCTAAACTTCCTCCATGCCCCTGTTTCCCATCCACTCGCTATATGTTTTCTTCTTTTATGCCACAGCTTGTCTCACCTTTTATTCTACCATACTGTTCTTTGCACCTCATTTCGTCTTCTCTTCACCCCACACTCCACGTTACATGCTGCACATATTTCTTCTGTGAATATCTTGCACACACCTTGCACGTCTGCAACTGCTTCAAATCATATTTACCCAATTGCACCTCCACTTCTCTCTTATGTTTTGCCTTTTTTCCATCCTCTTGCAACCATTCTACTCTCCTTATGTGGACTACTACCTCCTGTCCTTCCCTTCTATTTCCCCATTTCATTTGAACCTTGACTTTCTACACCACCAAGTGGTGGTCTGAAAGTCCACTCCAACCTCTGTATGCTCATTGGTGGGAAAGGTATACATATACTGGAAAAAATTGACTCAATCGGATACGTTTGTATGAAGCTACGGAATGTGGTGAATGTTTTTGGCATATCTGATAGAGCCTGGATTCCTGGGACTTGAATGATGAGTGAATGGAAGCGTAGCCCATTGGATTGGGCAAGTTTGGGGTATCTGGACATTGCTACTACTCACTCTGCCCTTGGGTGGGAAAGGAGGTCCGGATGATGATCAAGATGATGGAAAAAATTTACAACAACCATCCAAACTCGCGTGGGAAGTTTCATTCAAATCCATAAAACAGCCTAGAAGCAGTTAAAACACACACACACACACACACACACACACACACACACACACACACACACACACACACACAGCCTGAATCTAGTGCAACGGTATAGGGCGCGTACCGAAAATTATACCAGTCTGCTTTGCCGTAGTGAAAAAATATTTTGGAATAATCGTAATAAATTATTTAATACCATGTCGGGAAGGTCCATAGGAAGTAGGAGAATGTTAAGGAACTATTATGGATTCCAGAGGCAGTGGAACAGTGTTTTTCGGCAATAACTTTTTTTTTTTTAGCGTTGTGGTGTGGATGTGGATGTGATAGGAAGCGTTATGAGGAACACACTGAGGTGGTTTGGCCATGTGGAGAGGATGGAGGGTGAAAGACTGACGAAGAGAGTGTATGTGAGTGAGGTGGAGGGGGGAAGAGGGAGAGGGAGGCCGAGGATGAGATGGAGGGATGGGGTGGAGAGGTATATGAGAGAGGGGGATGTGAGTTGGGAACAGGGCAGTGAAATGGCGGGGGACAGGGCGACTTGGAGGCGATTTGTTTGTGGCCACCCCAAACGGGATTGAGGCGTCTGGCAATAGATAGATAGATAGATAGACTTTTTATCAAAGTGTTGGATTACGATATTTTACCAGGGTATGTTTCAGACCCCGACCGAACTGGCGGCAGTATGGTTTATTACCAAATTTGGAGACTTAAGGCACGTGTAAGAGGAAAATAAGCATGCAAGGTGACTGTTTTACCCACTGCTGGAGCGAGGCTAGCGGGGAAATGCCCCGCCCCCTCACTCATATCGTTACGTCACTTTGACATTGGCCATATAGACACCGCCCCCTAATCATCGTATGGGTGAAATATTGGAAAGGGTGGGTGTCTGCCTTGGTAAGCGGAAAATGTTGCCTGTATTTGAAAAATAAGCCTGGTATTTTTGTATAGGCCTATAAGGAAGTTATCCATTTTTAACCCGCCCCGTCCCGACCACTTTTTGACCACTGGTACCCCCCAATCCCGACCATTTTTCGACCATTTTTTTTTTTTCTAACTGTTTCTTCCTCTAAAGTAAAGTTTGTCCTCCATTTTTAATGCAGGGATGTGAATTATTGTACTATTATCATCATATATGGAAATACTATCTACTTGAGGAGTACAACTCCCTATATCTCCTGACTGAAGTACACTTCCAACATTACAAATGTGTAAGTGACGAAACGTGTCACATATAAGTAACATGATAGCCTTACATTGCACACATGACGTGGTTACTTCGCCCAGGGGCTGGATACTCAAAAATTCACAATGGTTGTATTTTATGAATGTGTGTTCATATCCTTGTATTTTTGGCGTTGCTATGGCGTTTCATTCTCACTCCGAAGCAATGCAGTATTTCCATACCTTGATTCATTTTGTGTTCGAGTCAGTCTGACTTATAACCAAGGCCATGAATTGAAGTTTTCGAACAGAGTTCTGTCTTACTATACCTCATACCAATTAATCTGGCCAGGCATGTATGGCAACACTGTTCCTGCCGAGATTTTGATTGGCTGGAGGTGTTTGTTCCATTTCGTTGTTGCTGAAACTGATACTCTTTTTATTATCAGATGTGATACTGAGTTTGTCGAAAATACTATCGTCAAAAGCAATACGAAATCCGTTATATACTTAACAATAATGAAATTTGCGTAGGAAGATAGAAATATGAGTCAACAAAGTATTATAGCAGTCCAAGTCAAGGTCAGTATTCGAACAATTCTTTTAAATCTCCGACACTCGATAATATAACAGAAAATTAAGGAAACCTGCTTAATCTATGCATTGGTGAAACACACATTTAAATTTTAAGATCAGTCGCACCCTTAAATCGTGCCACAACTCTGAATAATTAAAAATTCTAATGAAAAGACGAGTTGTGCGGGAAGGGAGGTTCGAAAAAATTGCGAAAATCAAAGGCTAAAGGAAAACTATTTCATTATATCTCCTCTATTATCACAGTACAGACTGATCTTAAAATTTAAATGTGTGTTACACCTGTTACACCAACGCATAGATTAAGCAGGTTTCCTTAATTTTCTGTTTTATTATCGAGTGTCAGAGATTTAAAAGAATTGTTCGAATGCTGACCTTGACTTGGACTGTTATAATACTTTGTTGACTCATATTTCTATCTTCCTACGCAAATTTCATTATTGTTAAGTATATAACGGATTTCGTATTGCTTTTGACGATTGTATTTTCGACAAACTCAGTATCACATCTGATAATAAAAATAGTATCAGTTTCAGCAACAACGAAATGGAACAAATACCTCCAGCCAATCAAAATTTCGGCGGGAACAGTGTTGCCATACATGCCTGGCTAGATTAATTGGTATGAGGTATAGTATCGTAATATTTGCAGTATCCGGGTGGGCGGTGCCTACATAACGTCATAACTGTACGTCACGCTAGCCGCGCATGAGCGATGGCTCATTCTGTCGCCTTGCATGCTTATTTTTAATCGATACTGACGCCAGTTAGGTCGGGGTCTGAAACATACCCTAGTAAAATATCATCGTAATCCAACACTTTGATAACAAGTTATTGCCGAAAACCAGTGTTCCACTGCCTCTGAAACCCATAGTAGATTGATTCATGAGCAGGGCATTGGAATTGAACTAAGGAGAAATAACCCTGATATTGTTAGTTTATCTGTTAGCACATATTTGGAGCTTTTATTTTGTTTTGTTTTGTAGTTCTAGTTGGTACAATGAAATTATATATAAATATATATATATATATATATATATATATATATTAGTCCCTTTAAGACCCGGATGTCCAAGTCCCGGACACCCCAAGTCCCGGACATTTTGGGCTCGGGTCCTTGGACACCAATAACGGCCAAAAAATGTAACAATGCATTAAAAAAAAAAAAAAAAGCTGTGT